>NW_011888802.1:9273192-9280262 GCF_000151845.1 Pteropus vampyrus | reverse complement strand
GGGTCATAAGATAAATATATATTTAACTTTATAAGAAATGGTCAAAAAGTTTTCCAAAGCCATTAAACCGCTTTATACTTCTACTAGGCCACTTATATGTAATGTAATCACTGATACTTTTGACATCAAATCTGTCATCTTACTCCTTGTTTCTATTTGCCCTGCCTATTCTATGTCTCTTTATTTTTTTCTTAACAGATTTTAGTGGTTTGCCTAAGTGTATTTTTCTTTGCATTTATTATACTTGGGGTTCATATTGACTTTTAAAATGTGGCTTGACTTTTTTTATTATTAATTTGAAGACTTTTTGACTATTATGTCTTCAAATATTGGCTCTCTCTTTTTCTCTTGTTTTCTTCCTGGGACTCTAATCACACATATATTATTTTTTTCATCTTGTCCCATATTCATTTAGTTTCTTTTCTCCCCTTTCTAGCTTTGCTCTCTATACTTTAATCTGGATATTTTTCTTTAGATCTATTTTCCAGATCATTTTCCTTTCTTCAGTTGTGTCTAAACTATTATTATACTATCTATTACATTCTTAATTTTACTTTATCATAATTTTCACTTCTGGAGATCTTATTTTATTCTTTCTTTGAATAGGTTTCAATTTTCTTATTTAGTATGTTCAGGGTGCTATAAAAAATGCCATAGGCTGGGTAGCTTATAAACAGCACTGATTTATTTCTTATAGTTTTAGAGTCCAGGTAATCTAAGATCAAGGTGCTGACAGATTTGGTGTCTGATGAGAGTCACTTCCTGGTTCACAGATGGCTGTCTTCTCACCGTGTCCTCACATGAAGGAAGGGGCAAGGTTTCTGATTGGGATCTCTTTTTATAAGAGCACTAATCCCATTCGTGAGGGCTTTACCTTCATGACCTAATCATTTCCCAAAGGTCTCACCTCCTAATACTATCATATTGGGTATCAGGTTTCAAAATATGAATTTTGGGAAGACACACATATTTGGTCTACAGTACTAATGAAATTCTTCATTTTGTCACATGTTTCTTGAGTTATTGTAAAGTCTGTGGCTCATAATATCATTGTCTATCTTATATCTGTACCTGTAATCTGTTTTTCCTCTAGGTTCTATCTCAGATTGTTGGATTAGCTTCTCTGTGCTTACCTTCTCTCCAGGCTGTTGGCCCCTCAGTCCAGGAGTCCAATTATTCAGTCCCCAGGCTTGTGAGACTGTAAAAAACTCAACTAAATTTCTCTGTCTCTTTATATTCACTTTCTCCTAAACTTCTCAGCCTTTCTGTCTGTGCTGCTTTGGAAGGGCAGATAGCTCAAGGGAAAAGTGGCACAAAATGTGAGGCTTATGTCAATGAGTTTATCCTCCTATTGAGATCTTGGCTCCTTGAGTCTGACTGCCTTGATAGCTCTCTAAATCTTCAAGCAGAATCTTGAAAAGTATTTTGTTAAGCTTGTCAAGTTGTTCTTGGTGGGAAGGCCAGTATACACTAGCCTATCACAAGAGGACATAGCTTGAGTTTTTATGGCAATGCCAAATGACTTAATAGCTACAGAATCCCCACGGTTGTCCAAAGGCCCATGTAACTTTTAGCTTAGGGCAGAGGCAAGCTGCTATTAAGAAAACCTGGTCATTTTTTCTCTTCCTCCCACCCACAGATGTAGAGTTGCTCCGTGAGCGCGCTCCTTCCCTCCTCCGCTCCCGCAGGTTCACCGCCACCATGGCGCATTAGAGGCAGCAGGGCTGGTGGCAGCAGCACCAGGCTCCGTAGCACATCTCAGCAGCTGAAGCCATGGCACTTCTCACGGTATCCAGCTGTAACCAACAAATACACCTTAGATTTAAGCACATTCCTCGATTCCAGCAAAGCCCCGCAACATGACCGGGATGAGCTTCCTGAGCTGCGAGGTGTTAGAGGGGGACTTGATGTTCCCCTTCGACCAGTAGAAAGAAAGATTGGGCTGAAGAAAGATTGGGTCTCTTAGACGACTACCTGGAGGTGGCCAAGCACTTCGAACCTCATGGATTCTCTAGTGACAAGGCTAAGGCGAGGCCCCTCCGAATGGCTGGCTTGGAGGAGTTGGTCAATGCCTCAGAAAACGACAAGGAGGATGCCTTCTCCAGGATGGATTGGATGGTGGAGAAAATGGATCTGAAGGAGTTTGACTTTGAGTCTCTGTTAAGTTTAGATGACCAGGAAACCAAGCCCAATGAGCTTTTGGCCACGTTGGATGAAACATGTGATCTCTTTGACCCCTCAGTCTGGGAAACTAATAAGGAGCTCCCTCAGACAACGAACCAAATTGGCCATCTCAGAAAGTTTACCCCAAACCAACCAGGTTGCCTCCTTCACCTTCCTGCAACCTCTTCTCCTTTCCCCAAGGGGCCTGTTCTCCACTCCAGATCATTAGTTTAGTTTAGTTTAGAGCTAGGCAGCTCTCTGAAGGAGATAGAAATCAGATTCTACTGCTTACATTACCACGATCCCTTAGTGCATAAAGTAGGAAGATGCCACTTTAGATAAGGATAGTAGTATCTGTGTGAGCCCTAATTCCTATCTGGCTCTCTCCAGCATAGCCCTTCTACCTCCAGAGCCTCTCCAATTAGGAGCCTGCTGTCTCCAGATATCCTTTGTGGGTCTACCTGACCCCAAACCACATGCCCCTCCTGGAGAGAAGACAGTAGCAGAAAAAGGAAGGGGTGAGAAACTGGATAAGAAGCTGAAAAAACTGGAGCAGAACAAGACAGCAGCCACTAGGGACCACCAGAAGAAGAGGGCAGAGCAAGAGGCTGTCACTGGTGAGTGTAAGGAGCTAGAAAAGAAGAATGAGGCTCTGAAAGAGAGGGCAGATTCCTTGACCAAAGAGATCCAGTATCTGAAAGACTTGATAGAAGAGCTCTACAAGGCAAGGGGGAAGAAAGGGGCCTCCTAGTTAAGGTAGTCTGTGCTCGTACATAAGAGGCTTGCTCTAAAGCTGTGTGTTGTAATAAATAATTTTGTAGTGAGAAAAAAAAAAAAAGAAAGAAAAACCTGGTCAACTATTCTTCCAAGTCAGCCATAAGCAAGGCTCAGAGCAAATCAAAGAAACATGTCTTGGCTATCTCAGCTCCCCAGAAAGAGCAGGAGCTTGAAAAAGTCTACTCTAACAAGAAGGTCTTATCTTTGCATGGAAATTTTAAACCTCTGAATTTTCACAATTTTTTTCCTGATTATTATATTATAGAGATATTAGGAAACATGAGGCAATCTCCTCACACCTAAAGAGAGAAGTGGAGATTGGTGTAATTATTCCATCAACTTGGGAAATGTTTGTGCTCTTAGTTGTAATATCTTAAAATCAAACCCCTTTCCTGCCCCAAATGTGCACACACACACTGACATATGCACAAACACACAGACACACACAAGCCCACACCCAAAATCCTCCAAAATTTATGTGTAAATTTAAATTTAGAGTACATCGAAAGAAATACCACAAACTATTGTTTCAATTTTAATTGGCCTGAAATACTGCAAGAATCATTTTCACTTTTGAATTTTCAGTTCTTTTTAAGAAAAAGCAAAAATAAAGTTAGCATGAATAAAACACTAAATGTGCACTTAACAAAAAGTTGATTAATTACTGTAATAAAGCAGAATGACAGAATTAGAAAATAAGTTTAAAAAGACATATACGGTTCACTCATTTCTTTTCAGTCATAATGAATTTCATCCTTTACTATCTAGAACTCATGTATTCTAACTTCTGAATTTTTTATGATTAACCTCAAAATCTTTAGAAAGAGAAAACACACAGCAAAAATAATATACTGTGAACTCTTTAATCATTAAATATACTTTTGAAACAGTATTTACCAATATTTCAGTGCCCACTGTTTACATAGCAACAGTATTATAATACATTTCTGCTCAAGTAATTTGATTCTTCTTTTTAAAAATCAGGTCCTGTTTTAATTGTGGTAGAGGTTTCACCATTTAAGCAATCCTATAGTAAATACACATACACACACACACACAAAAGAAAAGAATTCTTTTGGTAAAAGACAACTCTTTCTTTTTACTTATGTTTTTCAAATTTGGAATATCCATTATTAATTTTTAAAAAGTGAAATATTTTAGAGGAGGTATGCATTATAAGTAATTCTGACACCTTATTAAAAATGAATTGTATCTGAGGTTATATAATTGGTTTTAAAAACGATTAGAGCTTTTGATATTAACAAACATATATTTGTCTAAATTAACATTTGGCACCTATAACCCTTTATGCGTTGGTTGTCAAGAGAGCGACTCATAGAAGAAGCATCTGTCTCACTACAGTTCTGAGAGGCAGTCCTCAATACTCCACATGCCCTTAAATGTTGCAATAATATGAACTCGTTTTAATCAGAAGTTTAAACGTAGTCTTCTGGCAAGTTTTCTATGTTCTCATTCTCTTTATTCATTTTCCTTTGGTAGTTGTCTAAAGCCAGAACCCTGCAGGTTATTTTGCTCAGAAATGTTCAAGCCAGACTGCCAAAAACCTTTTCCTACAGCTTTTTAAAAACCATTTCTCAGATGTATAGGAATTCTTATTTGTGGAAAATCTGCATGAATCTAAAATTAAACACAACAGCAATTCATGTTGAAAAGAATTTATAAAGAAGGAAACCATGGCAACAGAATCATTTATTTTTAACTGCACCAACTCTTATCTCTACCTTCACCCCAAAATAAGCACAGTTAAGCCATAGCTTTTCGATGCTGTCTTATTTCTACTGTAATTCTGCAAGAGTCAAAAATAGCAACAGGAATTGTCATATTTGTATCACTAAGTACCGTGCAAGCCTTGCTTCTCTTCATATTTACTGGCTCACATTATCCTGCAAATGGCCTTTGAGGAACTTGTTCGGTTATCAAGGGGAAGCTCAGGTAGCACATCCTGCAGGGTCTATGCTCTGTTAACACCGACGGGCTCTCTAGTGGGAAAATTAGGGTCCTGATTTAATTACTCAAGGATTTTTTATTACATTTTATCAGAAGTGAGCTGACCACACAGGGTCAGCTCTTGCCCTGATGTAACTGCAGCATATTTCAACATAGCTTACCTTGGCTCCCAGGGAACCTATTTGTGCATAGTACCTAGAAAGCTGTTTTTTCTATACCATTGCGTGATCTTACTTACATCATCATGCCAGAACTTATTATACTTATAATGTAGATGCTTTCCTTAAGCAAAGGATTACAAACTTTAGGGAAAGACTGTTTTTGTTAAAATGTTCTAAAAGTGCTTATCAGAAATTTTCACATGATTGATAACACTGAAAAACATAAGCCTATTTTCCTATAAATAATTTCAAAAACAACTCACTTTCAAGACATGTATCTGAAAATCAAGTAGCCTCTTTTAATAAATATCAAATGATTGGATGTGGTATGTGAAGTGTGTCTTTTCTGATTTCTTTGTGTCTCTTGATTTCTGTTAGCTCAGTTCCATAAAGAACTTAGGGTGTCCAAAGATAAGGATTTGTTTCTCATTGATTCAGTTGAGCTATTCATTCAGAAGAGCCCTAAGAGAAACACAGACTTTAGTTTTGAAGATCAAAGACTTGGATAATAGAAATAGGCACAAGAATATATTTGAAAGCATGAAGGGCATTAACCCAATATGTCAATTAAATCACATGGAAAATTAATCTTGTATTTTCTGAAATAAATGGAAAATCTGATGGTTAAAAGGATGCTGGCCTACTTATCTGTGTACTACATTCAGAGTTAAATAAGAAACTGCAGAAAGGCTGTCTTATACTGTTACTTCAAGAGGAGAGCAGAAGCATCAGATCCTTATTGGTTTATTCTAACTTCTTCCTTATTTAGCACATTTGCTTCTGTGGCCCAGTTCCTAGAGTTTCCCCAGGCCCCTAACCCCTACCCCTTTAGGTTGGTCTGTAGGTCAGTTTGCCTGACATTGTTTCATTGAAGGCTTTCCCAGGTAGGAGTCAAAGGTTACCAGTGTTAAAGAGAAAATCACAGGCCGAAAATGGAATCACCTGTGCTAAAGCCCATGACACCTGAACCTAGTCTTAATACTGGACCTAATTACTGTTTCAGCCCCTCCCAGGAATGTGACCTTAAACCACTCAGTCTGGAATTTCCCAATCAATGTTAGTGAGGTAATCTGCTTAATAAGTCCCCTGCTGCCTGTCCATCTAAAGGAAGGCGACTTGTCTGAGACAATGCTTTCTTTTTTTCTGCTGAAACCTTCCTTGTCCCATCCAGTTTCTGCCTATAAAAATCTTTCATTTTGAACAACTTCTCTGAGCACATTTCTATTTACTAAATGGGATGCTGACTTATTCATGAATCTCATTCAACGAAGCCAATTAGATCTTTACATATACTAATTTTTGTTCTGTAACACCAGATATATTTGCATAAAAGCTTTGGCAAATTCTTACAGAGATACTTCAAAGAATAGGTATTTACCAATGTCATTAAGTGTCCCTCTTTTTTCTGAAGTGAAGGAAAATAAAAACAACATTGCTTAGAATTATTTCTTTGAAATCAGACAAAGCCAAAGGTTTATTGTTTTTCAGCTTCAGTACAGAGAAACAAAATCTTTCTCTCTTTAAAGGAATTATGAGGAGAAAAGCAGGAATATTGTGCAGTTTCTCTATTTCCATAGCTGCAGTTAGTTTATTTTCTGTGATTGCTTCTTTGTTTCTGACATTTCCCATTTTTTTGTAGCAGCTCTTACGATGTATTTGGCAAATATTAATTTTGTCCATACAAACTCTGAGTCGCTGCCTATGATCAATGGTAAGAGTAGAAATCGGGCTGCAGAAGCACAGAAATAAGGTTTTGAATAGCCATCTTCTCATCATCCTAGGGAAACACACGAAAAAGAAAGGTGCTTATTCAGCAAGAAAATAATAGCAAAAGCACAAAAGTAAAGAAAAAGAACAGATTTTTTTCGTTATATCTTATGGAATATTGCTAAATGACCATCATTGAAACAAACCGATTTTAACACTATAATTCAATGAATAGATAAGAAAAAAAAAGATGATCCTTTCTGAGACTATTATCAGCTTTGTTGTCAAGCTTTG
>NW_011888802.1:9264764-9272162 GCF_000151845.1 Pteropus vampyrus | reverse complement strand
AGACAAAATCCAGGAAAGAAATAGAACCCACACCAGTAATTTGAAAAGGGAACATTTAATTGAAAGAATTATATTGACTGGTAGCCAGTGAGTAGCTACAAAGAGGGGATAAAGCACTCAAAGAATACTCTCGGGCTGAGAGACAGTACTGGATGTGGGAACACATATGGAGGGGCCCATCCTCTCTAATGCTGAGATGCAGACTTTACTGGAGAGGGTGTGGCTAGACCCAGTGGATGGCAGAAAAAATCACTGGGTAGCTCGGGACAAATCTGGTCATAGCTAGCTGGCAGGGGCTGGGGAGTAGGGGAACCTAGGCAAGGACTGGCATTCAGAAAGTCTTCCACTCAGCAAAACCTCCTAGAGAGCATGCGTCATTGAATCTCCCGCATACATGCCTCTAGCATCTACATCCCGTGATCCATAAGAGAGGAAACAACCAAATCAAGAGAAGTCTCTTATTCTGGTACTGTCCCTCCTCTGATACTCTCTACTGACAAAGCTTAACATGATTTCAGCTGGCAAAGGAAAAATCCTCAAGAGTTCCAACTCTGGTATCACAAAGCAGGGCTCTGAAGTGTGAATTGGGAGCTCAGAGGTGATAAATCGGTAATTGGCATACCCACCTTTCCCTAAATCATTACATTCCAAAATGTGTAGGGTGCACTGACAAATGCTCACCACACATTTTATGCTACGATATATAAAGTGATACATTTTACAGTGTTCAAAAAGCTGGATAAGAAACTGAACAAAAAAAAAAAGGGAGGAGGGGATTCCATGGAAAGTAACCTCACAGTGTGATCCGATCATAAATTCCTTACTGGGCAGGTCATGGTGGGTAGTCATACCTAGGCCTATAACTTCTTTAATAAAAGGTTTTTAAGCCAGTCTTGTCCTTTGTTCTTGTGCATCTAGGTTAACACACATTTGAAATGCCAGAAGTAATACTCCTTCAGGTATTACTGAATACCCTCAAGAGAGCACAGAATTTTAACTATCTTGTAATCCAATCCCCACCTTGCTTTCTCCAATCTTTCTTACATCCCTTCCTTAATTTCAAATACATAAAAGAAGCTGCAAAACTGTTATTCTCCTGTGCATTTGAGGTCTTACTCCCTGGCATTTGTCAACAGTTTGGCTAAAGTAATCTCTTAAAAAAATTCTCTACAGGTTTATACATTTTTTACATCAACAAAACAGTAGCAGTAGGGTGTAAGGCATTAGTAATTTCTCCAACAGTTCCACAGGCAGTTGACAATGACTGTTTGTCAAATAAGTATACCATATTGCTATAAGTTTGTGATTTAGACCATCACAATATCACTCAGTAAGCCAATAATCATTTGAAAAAGGAGGCCATATTGAGGGTATATGTTAATTTATTCAGTCAGCCAACAAATATTTGATGAGTACCTACTATATGCTAGGGATGAAAGATAACAATTCAAAAGCCTCAAAGGTTGTATATACATACAGTGAAGTGCTGTGAGGAAGGTTTGTAATTATAGAGTGACTTTACCTACGTAGGAAGGTTGGGAGAAATCCCTCAGGAAGTGCAACGAAGGTGACCTGAGAGGAGGGATTAGTTACCTGAAGACAAGCTGTACAAAGACTATGTCGGGAAAGAACATACATTCAAGGAACTAAAAGGACTGTGTGTGTGAGATCTGAGGATCATGGGAAAGGAGCACTGAGGAAGGTGAATTCTAGAGCTGTCTGCTTTAGACTTCATCTGTACCATTAGCTCCCCTGGGTCTCGAGCCTGCTGGCCCACAACTGCAGATGTGGTCTTGCCAGCCTCATTAATCTTGCAAGCCAATCCTTATAATAAATCTCTTTCTATGTGTATTACACGCCCTATTGGTTCTGTTTGTCTGAAGAACCTTGACTAATAAAGATTTTGGTAAGTAGGAAAACAGGATACTTCTTAAGGATTTAATCTCTCTCAGTGGTTCTCAGATGGGGGGCAATTTGGGGACATTTGGCAATTTCTGGAGACATTTTTGGTTGTCATAAGTTGGGGTGGGTGATATTGGCATCTATAGGGTAGAGACCAGGACATACTTTTTAAAACGAAAAAAGGTCCCCACAACGAAGAATTATCCCATTTTTATTGTCAACAGTAATAAGTTGAGAAACCCTGCTCTATCTGAATAGATAGCCAAGGGAACTTTTTTCAGCAGTACTGGCAGTGAGGGGTTCGTGTGGGGTGGTGAGAGGGGAAAACAGTGAGAGTATTTTTTTTGTGTGTGTGTTTCAAAAAATTTCTTGCTCTAGAGGAAAACTATAGTCAATAGAGTTTGAAATCAGAGTCTCAAATATTGCTGTCAACATTAGCTTTGCAAAACCTTAAATAAACTTTACTATCTTTCATAGTGTTATTATTTTTAAATCATAGTTATAAAGATTCTGGACCTTATACCTCAGGAATAAGGAGAAAGTGAGTACCAGTATTATTCAGATGGCTTAACATAGTAGAAAAAGTTAAAACATGGATCATGTTTATCATTCAGTTATCTTATTCAAATGATGTGTTACAGATTTCTGTGAAATCAAGGAGTCAATTTCTTTTCCATTGACTTAACTTTCCTATTTAAAAACATTTTCAGGTAAGAATGCAAGAAATTCCCCCAAATGCCCACATGGCTAAGTATTACTGAAGCCTAGCTCAACAGGAAGTCATAAATATTCCAGTGGAAAGGTAATGAAAACTAAATTCTGAGAATTCTAATTTGAAGCCAAAATCCTTTAGGTAAGATCTAAAGAGAAAGGAATGTGATTGCTGTATGAAGTTTTTGGTATTGCAGTGATAGATGTAAAAATTAGGAACAAGTACATTCAGATATCATAGTATGTCACATAGCACATCACAGGACATTCAGATAGCATATTCACTCTACAATTTGCGGCGCATTCAGTTTATCCTACCTCTAACTCAGGAAAGTTAACATTTTAATAGTTGGGCACCTTCTTATTGAGTACTTTGTCTAGAGATCATAAAAACTGTTGATTACAGACATTACAAATCTTCTATAAAAAGATTTGTGTTAAGATTTTTAAGAGATTTGTTTCCAACTCTTTAAAATGAATTACAAATATTGAAAAATCTTTATTGAAAAGATTTTAAACAGACTTTTTTGAGTATTTGGCAAACACTTAATTTTCTTCCTAAATTCTGACTAAACTAGGTAGCTTGGCCCCCCTAGAACTAACTTCATCAATGTACCAGTTTTCACTGTATTTTCTAGGTAGCAAGTACTTCTTTTGATCCTGTAAACTATCAGAGAAAAAAAATGGTGGATTGTAAACAAATGCTAAACAGTCACTGGAAATAGCAAAAGTGAAACTGTCCCAGAAATAAATATTTAAGAACTTCCATCTTAATGCAAACTGAAAAACTAAGAATCTCCATGCTGCTGGGAAATAAATAGCCATAAAAAAAAATATTCCTTACATAGACAAATCCTAGCGCATTTTAATTCAAGAGCTTCCATTTGTTCTCATCTTGGTGTAAAAGTGTACATCACTCTTTGCTACGTTGAGCAAACAAACAAACTAGAGTATTAGAAAGGAAAGCTTGTGAAATTCAAATCATATGATTGTTACCAAACAGCAGTGTGTATTAGATTCTTAGCAGTTGATGTCATAAAGACTAAGTAATATTTGGGATTTAGAATTGTATATATTTAGTAACTAAATATTCAATTCAGAGGGCTTCTATATACATATTTAAAACTATGAACTGCCTGGCTTCCTCATCTGTACTTGAGTTGGCTCCGATACTACGTTTTACTCCCAGTGTTTACAATAATTACCTTTCACTCACAATCTTGATAAGAGAAATTGTATTTCTTTGGAGATGGAAGCAATCTAGATAGTGGTTAAAAGGAAGTGTTGATGAACACACAGCTGCAGAGGTGATGTCTGCAATTTTTAATGACTGGCCTGCAAAGAATCAGAAGCACAATTTATAAAAGCACTGACCTTCCTACCTCTTGCCACATCACATTTTAAATCAAAGAAAACAAAGATTTTAAAAGAGGGAACATGTGGTCAAGTGTTCACACTGAAGTCCCTGAAATCAATCTACTCCACTGGAGGACCCTGTACATGTTAGAGTATTTTCTTTCCTGCTTTGTGTTTTTGTTTTTGTTTTGTTTTTGATACTTATCCTCTCTTTGCCAGATTGTTAGCTGATGAACTATTTTCAAACATGTATATGACTTCGACTTCTGTATTTCACAGAAGAAAAAACCTTTTGTTATAGGTAGTAAAAATCAAGGCAAACAGATAGTCAGAGCTGTGATTTGCTAAAGGTCAAAGGTCATGACAAGTGAATGACTCCAGAGGCCTTGAGGTCAAAGGTACAGCTGGAATCCCATAACCTCCATTGGGCTTTTTACATCACAAGGGAGAGCTGTGCTTTTCTAACTTCTGTGAAGGAATCTTTAGGTGTGTTCACATTTTTTATCGAAAAATTATTTCAAAATGATTCTACCTATGATTATTTTTCCCCTTGAAACCAAGTGGCATGAAATAGGCTTTCAAATAAATTGTCTTCTTAGCCTTTTCTTAGTATTCTATATTGGCAACTTAGAGGAGGAAGACCTGAGATTAATGTGTTTTTTAAATGGAAAATAAGCACGTTTTTTAGAAGATCAAAACTCAACCAAATAAGTGCATTTATTTTCTTTGTTATTTTCTTTTTCAATACCATGTGTACTTACTGGATGTATCTAAAAAATTGTTTTCCTTGAAAAAAATTACTAACAGCAATAGTGATCTTTTGTGCTTTCCATTTAAGGTATATCTTTATGCTAAATTTTTAATACAGATCCAAAATAAAGTTTTATAACAGAAACCATTCCGGGATTGAAATTTTTGTTTTGTTTTGCTAATTTAAAACAAGTAAAATTTCAGTGATGCCAGGGCTACTGTTTAGGTCAGAATGACTGTAGATCCCACAATATATTAGTAGTTGCATCTAGGTCTATCCCATGTGAACTGGAGGAAAAATGCAGAACCTTACTTTTCAACTCCATTGGTTTCTAACCTCTCATGAGCACTTAATTCCTCATAGAGAAGGAAATAGTCACGCTATAGAATCCTGCGGCCCATGAAGGGTAATTGGATAACATCTTTTGAAAGATTTACAAGGCTGCCATGGATTTTGCCAGCTTTAAACCTGATTGATTCAGTGTGAAAAGATCTGAACAATTCTGACCTAAAAGTTTAAAGACAGACCTTTCCTGTGAAAGTATAATTTAAAGCCTGTAATAAAATTGTATTGGAAAACACCACATTGAAAAACACAGCCATAAATTGCAAAACTTAGTATTATGTTAAAGGACATTTTTTCCTCCTTAAGTCCTCTGAAAGATCCTTAATTGTTCACCAGATACTTTAATAATGAGGTGTTTTTATTTTTGCATTTTTTTCTTTCCTGGAAGAAGTCCCTAAAAAAAGACAAAATTAGCCAACTATTATTTCCTCCCTAACCAAGCTGTTTGGCTGCTTGGTTGTACATACAGATGGAATTTATACAACTTTTTAAAAAATTAGGTGAAATAAAGAAAAGTGAAATTCCATTTATCTTTAACAAACAAAGAGTGAATCAAACAGATTTGTTTCATATTTTAATTTTTCAAAGTGCTGATTCTCATCATACATTAATTTCCATTTTAATACAATATATATACCCATAATTTGTGCAATATTTTGTGAATAGGTTCAAATGTTTGTGATGACTCAAACAGATTAATGATTAAACATCTTCTAGCTAATTACTCCAGGTCATTAATTATTTATCTTAGTCCATAAGTCTATCGTCTATTTTAACCTCTCTTCTACTGCACATTTTAGAAGAGGCAGGTTTAGAAAAACTAAAGCATAAAAATTTCAAATAAACAAAACTAAGTAGGGTATATACATCTTTTTTTCTTTTTCTTCAGAATCAGAGAAAAATTGAGACTACAGTATTTAGACAAAAGCTTACTTATCTTTAAACAATACCTTCTTTGTGACATGTTCACTAACTTTGTGTTTCCTTCTCAAATTTCAGTTTGAAGGATTTAGGGAAAAGTGCCATGTGCTCACTCACCTGATTTGGATGATATGCCATTTACCTTTTGATTCTTAGAATCATATGAATTAGTCTTAGATGTTTAAAATAGCAATCTTGATTTATGGGTGCTTTTGTCACTATATACATATTTATATGTAGCCAGAAATGATTGCTTTTTATGTAGATTTGTGAGAACACTGACTTTGCAAAAACTGAAAGCCTACTTTAATGACAAAACAAAAACAGAACTATGTCACTAGGAAAAGAGTTTCAGCTAAGAAATATGTAAAGGGGGAGCCCTCTTCTGTGTAAACTAGTTTATACTGAGAAAAGGCATTCGGAAAGAAGGAGGGCTCCGGTGCTGGCTCTCATATTTCTTTCCTGAAAAATTAGGTAGTTAGCTCAGGCTTTCAACCCTTCCACATTCTAACTAGAGTTAAGTGTCTAGGAGGTAATTCAACCAGCCACCTGAAAATCCTCCCCGCCTTGTGAATTAGAACAGTTCCCTCCTTATTGAAGTCATCAGAATTGAATAAATTTCACTGTATCAACTTGCAACTGGCTGTTAGCAATTTCTTCAGGATGTGTTATTACGTTGGTCTGCAACAGTACTCTAAACTGGCACAGTCCCCAGAAGCTTTTAAGAACGTTACAGTCAGTTAAGCTGAAAATTGTTAACTACTGGAAAAATATCCCACATAAAATGAAGAGACAGATTAGGAATTGGCAATAAAAATATTTTTGGATGTGTTCACATCACATCACATATCTTTCTACAAGTCATCTTCCAGTAAAAGCTTAGAGCGGACAGCTTCAAAAGGCCTGATTTTGAGTTCTGGTGCCACCTAGTGGAAATAAGGAAGAGGAGATGCAACAGAGGCCTGACTTGAGTCATCACTCAGTGGATCAAGACGATTGTCTGATGAATTTCTTTCAAATCACTTTGTATACAAAGAAACTTTATAACTTTCCTGATGAGATAATTTTCAGGAATCCCCGTCAGTTAAAGGATTAAGGTCAAATCCCTATTTTTCTGATGTTCAAGGCCTCCCACAGTCTGATTCCAGCTTACCTGTGCAGCATGACTTATAACTAACTACTCTTTACGAATTTGTCGTAGTAGCCAGATTGGTCTCCTCCCAGGCAAAATTCCTCACCTTTGCTCGTTACCTTCCCAGCCATTAGAGACTCTCTTTTTCTTTTAGAATCTCATATTTGGAGAGACCTTATGGTTTGATTAGATGTTTTCAATACTTGTGCCTCCCATAAAATTCCCTTATAAAAGAGTCTTCCTACCTCTTCTTGAACATCTCTAGGGGCAGCAAATTTAG
>NW_011888802.1:9223616-9263214 GCF_000151845.1 Pteropus vampyrus | reverse complement strand
ATATTCCAGGATATTCCCTCTATTTTAAGGTGAGCCAATTCGCAACACTAATTCCATCTGCAATTATAATTCTCCTTTGTGATGTAACAGAACATATTCACAGATTTTGGGGATTTGAACATGGACTTTTCTGGGGGAGAGGGATTATTCTATCTATAGCAGAGAGCAAATAGGAAGAATAGTGAAGAGAGGTTACTATGCCTGTGAGAGCCAGGACTAGAGCTTCTTTACCCTCCACCCCAAAACTATGCATCCTCTTACTTTATAATAATGGGAGAGGAAGCTGCAGAAAGGAAAAGAAATTGAAACTCACTTGGCAAGAAATTTATGGTATGTGGCTGTATGACGTCTGTGTAAGTTAGAATAAAGAGGCTCCTTCAGGACGATGGATTAGAAAAGGGGCCTCTTCTAGGAAAATGAATTCCCCAAAAACCCTTATCTGAGAAAGAGAATTCGAAAAAGACACCCATATTTCAGGCTGATAGAGTCCTGTGAACGACTGTCCAAGTGGCGTGGCCATCCAGCCCTTGGCAGGGTTCCTTTGTGTAGGGAACAGCCTTCACAACCACAGTGGCAGATGGGAGACACCTACATTCTGGGCTCCCCTGATAAAGCCTCCTCTCACCCTCTGTCCTTCTCAGAGACATGCTTCTTCCATGGCCTTCTTCAAACTTTGTAGTGTTTTCTCAGTGTTTTGTACAGAGCTCTAGTAGAATAGCCCATAGCTATGCTATCTTGGTCTCTTACATAATATCTTCTTTCTTGACTGAGTTCTTTGAAAGTATTTAAAACATTTAAAGCACCTTTTTCAACCCCAGCAGATTGTCTTTTTAAATCCTGCACACATAGGTGCTGCCTAAATATGGCAAATTGTGAAGGAGCTAAATAAATGACTGAAATGTGTAATATGGAAAATTAACAAAATGGGTGACTAATAAATGTGTGTTGAGTTAGTTGGATAGTTAATTTCCTATGCCTTTTGGCACCACATTGTTATATTAACCTAACAGGTACCTAGTTTTTTCTTCCTTTCCTCCTATACACTGAGTCTTTGTTTCCCTTTTCCTGCTTAAGTCACACTTCAAGGCTTTGCCTTATTTATTTCTTCACTCAGATTTTTACTGAGCACTTGTCTATGCCCTATTCTAGGTATTGATAAATGAATCAAAGTCCCTGACCTATAGATTATTATATTATGCTATGCCACATATGATCTCTTAAATTCCTGTAGGCACCTAAAGTAACTCTATTACTGACAACTAAGAACAAACCCAACTTTCCTCAGATTTGAGTTAGCCATGCAGAGCAATGAGCACACATGTCACAATACTTTAATTGTAAATGAAAGTCTACCTAATCATATGACAAAGTTCTAGCTGCAGATACAGTAAAATCAGCTCTGCAATGGCAGCAATGCAAACCTCCACCCAGATTCCACAGGTCCTAGGAGTGGGTGGAATCTGCCGTATCTCCATTCTTTGATCTGCCTGATCATCAGCAGATGTGGGCTCTTTCAGGTAGTTAACAGCCAGGATTATAAAGAGCCCTTTGCTCTAAATGGCTAAATTCAAGCTGCTGTTTTGAGGCTGCTATGGGGGCAATTAAACTGCTACAGTTTAATCTTGGGATCCTAGGCATTAATTGTTCAACCATATCATTCTTAATCTAATCTTCACAAAACCAGGAATTTCAGAGGTAAAAATGCTTGAACTATCAACCTTATTATTGTTTTCAGACTTTAAAAAAGCCACAGTTCATGATACACATAAAGGAAAATGATTATCATGATTCTGTTGTCTATCTGTAAATCTTTTATGATGTAACAATAGGGATATTATTAGACTGAATTATGCTGGTTTGACACTTCCAAATGCCTAAAGAAATTCAGGAGTGGTTTGGAATGTGGTTTTAAAGTCAAGAAACCAGAGATATTTGTACCTATAGACTACCATTCACATTTAAGAAAGTCTTATTATTTGAAGATTTAGGCAGACTGACAATCAATACATTAGTTATTCGCTGAAGAATTGATTCAATAATCCATTGCAGATCTGATATGAATTGTTGACAATTGAAGAAATTTTGTTGTCTAAGACATTCAAATGATCACTTCTGTATGTTATTTTGATGTAAGAGTTATAATTTAATGTTTATCAGATGTCTTAGGTGCTTTATTTGTATATTCTCATTTAATCCTCACAACTTGCATTTTACAGGAGAGAAAACTGAGGTACAATTGATTTGAATCTGAGAAAATTGGGATAGAGTCGATTTCAATCCAGGCACTCTGAGGGTAAGGCTCAAGCTCTTAATCCTTTCATTTCCCCCTTATCATTAATTTAAACTTTTTTTTAGTTAATAAAAAAACCCATGTGAAACATGGGTTTATAATATTAGGGGAATATTGGCTAGCTTTAAGAAAAAATAAGTTGAAATGGAAAGCAATTAATTTATTTTAATGTAATGAAAGATGATCTAAATCCTTGTGGAGAGGTGGTTTTGTGTTTGGAAATTTATAGGGAAAAAACTCTTTTCTGAATAAACAATCATAGCATTAACCCTTCTATTTTTAAATTTTTATATTTACATGTTTTACATTTGCATTTGAAACTAGGTGTTTTCTATCAACACCATCAGTATATTATTATATGCATGTATATTCTCTCAGTATACACACACACATACACACACACACACACACACACACACACACACACACACATACATTCCATTATTTATTCCTAAAACAACTGAGAACCATTGTTTTGTCCCTCTTTACTCATCTTTAAATCTCAGTTCTTCAGTGTCTGGAAAGGAAGTATAATTCATAGAATAACCTGCAACCAAAGAGGCTTTTAGTCAAACTCTTGCCCAAGATTGACTAGCTGTTTGAGCCTCAGTATCTTCCACCTGTAACATGAGAACTATAGCAGAACCCGACAGAGTTTTTAGGAGAATTAAATGCAGTAAAGAAGGTTAATATTACCCTCCCTATGGAGAAAATTTAGGACTAAAGCCTTCAAGCCTGTTGCTTCTTGTGCTGATAAAGACTTAACCTAGTTTATGGGGGATGCTGCTTAAATTCCAGACTTCCCTCTTGGAGTCAATAAGTTAGGATTCAAGACTCACTCAGGATAAACTGCATGCTCTGTGTGAGTCACAAATTGCACCTCTTTCAAAGATAGTTTTCCATCTGATGTGTGGTGGCCTTGAGGGAGACTGAGAAATAGGAAAACAAAGATCTAATAAAATTAAATTACTAAAAAATCACTGAAGTATTATATACTGGAAGGTGCCTTATGGCAGCATTGTATAATAAGATTAGCATGCCCATTAGAAAAATTTTCAAATGCAATTTTTTTTCCTCTATGGTTATGACAATGGATACAATAATTTTTATGTGGTCATGGGACTTATATATAGGTTGCTTAGATTTCTTTCTTGTGTATCTTTCAGAAGATTAACCTTTATTTATTGGTTTGCTATTATAAGATTCCTTAAAGAAATCTTAAAAGAGACACTCAAATATTTCAAATAGCTATTCTGCAGGGCAACATTTTCTATACTTAGCATGTCTTGGGGTATTTATGATTTTAAAAACACTGTATTTTAAAATAACTTTAGGCAATGGTTTTTGAAATGGCTTTAAAAAAAATTTTTTTTTTTTGAATTATTGTAGCCATTGTGTAAATCCAGCAATTAAAGAAGAATTTGACATTTCAAAAAATAAAACACTTTTGGCATGTGGAAAGTCATTTACGATCACACCTAAAATGTTAGCTGTTAATATTAACGGGATAGTTATAGCCGAAAGGGTCGTTACACGCTTACAAAGGGAGTTTCACTAAATATAGTCGGCATCAGGAGAAGTGTTGACAGAAAGAGCTGCAAATAAAACCTCAAGACAACTTTTTGATTTAAAATTCTATTTTTTTGTCTATGAATGTCATTTTTGAGGAAACTTACACTTTATTGCAACATAATAAAGAAATGAGAAAATAAGCCAAAGAAAATGTTATGTAGCCCAAAGTAGCAGGACAGTCTTCAGGCACATAAATAGCACGTGAGACAGTCTGGGGCTGTCATCTCGGTCACCCTGTTACTCTATTTAAGAGACTTATCTAACACCAATTTGGTTGCAGTACATCTTTTTCTTATAGTTTTAATCGATTACATAAAAATTATTTTATGTCCTCATTAGTAATTTGGATTTTCTTCACTGTAACAGGGTTAATATTCTTATAAATATTATACTGGAAACTTTTAATTTCTTACTGAAAGCATGTCCCCCTGTAGGTCAAGGATATAGGAGAAGGCAGATTATTGATCTCCTTACTAAAATCGTAGCCTCGAAAATCAGATTATTTTCATGAGAAGATTTTCTTAATTTATTTATATCTCTATAAGCATAACAGGAAATAAACCCAGAGGCCTGACTTGTAGGATTTTTCCACAGAGAAGATAACTTTTCCAACATAAGGATATACAGTAAACTCTTCTATTGTTATGTTCTTTTAAACCTATAGAACTTAAAAAAACTATTTTAAAATTATCTTCTAGAATAGCAATATTTTCAGAATTTCATTTGAATTATTAGAAGAAGGTTAGAATCAATCGAGTATAAATTGAGCAACTACATTCATTTCTTCCGTTTGTGCTCTGAGGAATCTGGAACTCAACCTCAGTGCCACTACATTTTAGATATGAAATGAGACCATTTATAGCATTTATCCCTCTTAGTATTACAATTCATATATTTTAGTGCAGAAATATGAATGTGTCTGATTACAGGGTGCCACTCTAGACCCTGTTGGGGTTACATAGGATGTGGTATATATATACCATATATATCTATGATACCATCTTTATAAAATCAGAAGAAAATTAAGAATTCTGAAGCACATCTGTCCCAAGGACTTAGAGAAGGAATTATAGAGCTTGTATTCCTAAACTTTAAATTGAACAGCACTTTATTATGTGTTTTACTACTTGGTATAAAAAAAGTTGGATCCTTTTCTGAGAGAAGAAGGGGTTTACAAAGAGCAGTCTGTGCAAGGGAGGAGAAATTGGGAAAGCAAACTTTGCTGACATTACAATTTTTTTAGACCCAAGCATGGATGGCAATGTAGATGGCCAACATAATAGATCTTGAGGGTGTTCTTATGAAAGGAAAAGTCACATACAGAGGTTAAATTAATCAGAAGTTGTTTCACTCTAATGACTAAAGAATTATGTCAAAATGCCTAATTCAGTTTGCCCACGTTAACATGTAACAGCTCAAACACTTAATGTCATTTATTCTAAGCTGTACATTTCTCACATTTTAACTTTTCTCAATTGGATTATGTCCTACAGTTAATGTAATCTTAAAATGGACTCTGATCAGATGAAGGTGATGATGTGTTGTGTGAATATACTCGACCTGGATGTCGTTTTTGTCTGTATAATAGAAAAACTAAAACCTTCAATGTCTCAATCATAAACTATATGAGGACCTTATTAGGATAGTGTCTTAGGCCATTTGAGATGCTATAATAGCAGGAACTTATTTCTCAGAGTTCTAGGGACTGGGAAGTCCAAGATCAAGCAAGGCACAGGCAGATTTGGAGTCTAGTGAAGAACCAACACTTGTTCATAGACGTCTGTCTTTTTGCTGTGTCTTCACATGGTGGAAGAGGCAAGGGACCTGTCTGGAACCTGTTTTATAAGGACTCTACCCTCATGACCTAATCACCTCCCAAAGGCCCCACCTCCAAATACCAATACATTGGAGATTAGGTTTCAATGTATGAATATTGGGGGACACAAACATTCAGTCTATAGCAGAAGATCTTGATTTTTACACAAAACCTTCAGTTGTCAGCATCAGTTTAAGAAAGCACCAGCATCAAAACTTGCAAAATGTCAGAAGTTTGTAAGGAGACCCGAAAGACAATATTGAGACATAATTTAAGAGCATCAACGATACTCTGGATGGCACAGAAAATGATATTTTATGGGAAAGTTTTAGAGGTAAAAATGATTCTTTATTGGAAGTGATCCCAAAGTGTAGGAGTCTGTGAAGAAGTTTGGGAATTCCTTTACCAATTTGTTTTTTATTCTATTTTCTTTTTTTATGAGTGCAAAAGGGTGAGATAGGAAAAAGCATTATATGCATATATAAATCTAAATCTAATTTTTTTCAATAAATATAAAAAATCTTAAGTCATAAGAAAGCACTGTGCCAGTTTAATGGGCTCTACATGAACCAGTGGTGTGTCTTATACTTGGCACTGTCCTAGGTTAGATGAAATGCCGTTCCCCTTTATAGACAGACTAAAAGGACTTGGGGGGTGGGAGGGTGACTGTGTAAAAGGCAAAGATTCCAATTTCGGATTCTTCTTTTTCTTCTTGTTTTTTTTTCCCTAAGTCCGAGTTCATTTTTTAATTTCCCTCTGGCCTTTCCCTGGTACTCTGCTGCTAATGCTTAAATGGAGTATCCACTTCATTAATTTCCAGCATTTCCAGCACATAAACCTTTGAGTACAGGTCAAAGACTGGACTCTCGGCCACAAGCAAATTAAGTAGATGTTTTCCCAATGACAGCATATGCCTAGAAAGGTTAGACTTTATTTTCATGAGTTCCTACCTAATGCAAAATAAACTCTGAATTTATATTTCTTGAGTCTTATTCAGCCTAGAAGGGTTTTTTCTTATAACTTCCATTATTAAAAGAAGAGTACGAGACCATTTGTAAAGGTTTTTGATGCGTAAATTAGTATACTTATAAGTTGCAAAAAACAGCTACATTGCAATGGAAATTTTGTCAAATTTTCAGCTTTTAGCCACAACACATTAAGTAGCACGATTCATTTTATATTTAATTTTCCTTGAATGTCACAGTGATTAAGATATTGGCTTTAAGATTCTTTCTATTTTGCTTATATAATCTGAATAAAACTGTACTCCACTGAGGCCAGTTCAAATGGCTAACATGATGAATAGAAACACAAATCTTAATTCAAACGTATTAGAAAGTAAAATGTCTTTGTTGATGTTTTCTGTAAGTATTTTTGATATGGCTAGAAAGCATATTTTCTAAACTATCTACAGTCTAATGATTAAGAGTCTGAACTAACTAAGACCCAGACTACCTGCATCTGAATTCCAAATCTGCCACTTTTCAGCTGATTTTAGCAAGGTACTTATTTTCAATGTTCCAGAGTTTTCTCATGTCCAAAGCAGAGTTTGCTAAAATTATATTAGTATCTTATAGGATTGTTAGGAGAATTAAGTTGAGTTCACACATGTAAGCTATGTAGAAAAGTGTCTATTCTATAATTAATCATCGATAAATGTTGATCGTTGCTATTAATTTTTAAAATCTCTTTTATGTATTGCTCTTCCTAACAGTGGCAGTTATTTCTCAAATTTCTCTCCCTTGTGTTTTTCAAAACTCTAGCCTACTACATTACCATGCTTTTTGCCAGATCACCTGATTTCTTATTTTCTCCCAAGTGTAGCTCTGTTCTTTCTTATATAAACTAAATTAGATTTTGTAAGCACAATTTTTCACCCATTATTCCAGTTAGCCCAATAAAAGTCTGGAGTTCAGTAAAAGTCTGGAGCATGTAAATAAAATATCTTTCTAAGAAATAAAGTGACTGATAGGGAGCGTGAAGTTGTGAGGAGAGGAGACTCTTATTTCTTACATTTTTTATTGTGTCCATTTTGGTGTGTTGTGGGTATATTTTCAATCCTATTTGTAAATGTTAGTATATAAATATATAAAATAGAATGTAGAGTCAGTTAGTCTCTCATCCAATGCTTGAAAATATATACTGACAGTTATTTTTAAAAATTAATGAAATTCAATGAGTCAAGTCTGGACTAGAAGACAGAGTGTTTCATTGATTGCTCATTGAGCCTGCCATAGTTCTATTCTTCTTCTTAAGTATAGTGGGGTAACACATTTAAAAATGACCTACAGAAATATTTTGAAGGTTCATTGCACAAAAATTAATTTTAGTAATTTAAGAACATGAGGAAAAATATTTATAGTACATATTTTAATAATATATTATGCTCTATATACAACAGTGTATTGGTAAATGTTTAACAGTTATGCCCTGTACTCCCCTGCCTTCTCCCCAAAAGTGGCGACATGTTTTGCTGCATTTTCTGGTCTCCATGGCACAAATACTTCCACCATAGCCAATTTTGAGGTATCAATGTAATATCACTGAGGAGAGTTGGGAAGAGATATCGGTAGGGCGCCACTGTGGGGTATTTCTACCATAAATATATAACAAATATAAATAATCTCAAGGGCATAGATAATAGTAAAATGCATAAAAATAATTAGGAAGTGATGAGTTTTGTAGATTTACTACTTTTGCTTTTAATGGAATTTATTTAAGTTTATTTAAGTTTTTGATAATGGCTATATTTAGTGACTGACTTTCAAACTTCCTGAAAATTTAAGAATTGACTTTTATGAGCCTTTATAAGCTGGCTCTAGCACATCACTTCTGTCTATATACTATTTGATATTGTCCATTATAACATAGGTACAAATATTGAAGCTTAAACTCATATGATGTCCTTCTTCCTTCCCATCCCTTCATCCTTTCTTCCTACCTTCCTTCCTTTCTTTCCCTCTCCCTCCTTCCTTCCCTCCTTCTTTTCCTTCCTTTGGTTCTTTGTGATATGCTGGACATGTCAAAAACTTAAATGGGCAGAAATCAGTTTGGACAAATTAAAAAGTGACTCATTTATGGTGTTGATGTAGGCACTGAAAAAAGACAGTAAGTTTCATTAGGATTTTATAATATACACTTTTATTACATATTTTGACATATGTACATATCTACTTATATATCTAGATACGATAAATCTATTTTTGTTTCTGTAAAAGACATGTTGAATTCTATGGAAAAACTCAGTAAAGGTGAGTCGTTAAAAACGAGTTTCAAGGTATAAGCAAAAACTGAAAATACTGAGATAAAGAATACCAGCTGATGGTTTCTTTTTCTGATTGTGTTGCTAGTACATTTATTTTCTTGGACCACTTTTAAGAAATAAAACTGGAAATTTTAGATAATGAAGTTCTGAATGTGGAGGATACTAACCTATTGACTTATAATCAAAACAAAGATCTATATGTAAAGAAAGGTGAATAAATGTGAGTGTATTTATGTTAAAATAAAATTCAATTTAATTATTTCTAATGAATATTTGCTTGAACTCTCCCCACCCCCATTAACTGACAAATTATTGCTGCAAACCCGGGGATAAAACGGCCTCTACTCTGTTTGTAATTATCATTTCCATAATTTATGTTTACTAAATTTTACGTGAAATGAAGAGTAAGAGTGTTGTAAACCAAAACAGATCATTATTAGCTTTAGATGTATCTCTCCATATAATTAAATTTGACTGAATTCATGAGGAAAAAAATGAATGTAGCTAGCTAGCTCTCCTAGTCTGTTGAAATTATTATACAATTTATTTATTTTAAAATCTAAATACTAATCTCTAACAATTTTTTCACTATTGGTTGTGTAGTCTAGACATAATAGGTACTTTTAAGAAAAAAATCCAAATTCTCTTTATCCCCAAAGTCATTGTCTTGTATGTGACTTTATAGATACTTTTTTTCCCTTGTGTGTGTACAAAACAATTTTTCAGAAATTTTTGATTAAAATTTAATTTAAATTTATTGAAGGTACAAATTTTAAAATTTATTTTTTGGGCTTATAAGTCAATTTACATAGTCATATAACTAGAAGAGTTTAATAATACTTTAAAGAGATCTTTAATGATTTCTGTTAATTAAAACAAAGATTAGTAAATATTTTTAAATAAATTTTTACTCAGTATAGTCAACTATACTTTTTCAGTAATTTAATTTTCTGACTGACCAACTTTCAAGTACTCAAATAATACTTTTACTTATTAAACTTATTAAAATTGTATTTTTAAGTTCCATTAAATGTCTAATACTTTTCATTAGCATTTCAGTTACACTTTTCAACTTAAAATCATGAGTTGACATCAATTATTCAGCGACACATATTAAATCGGAGTCATAAGGCTGTTCTAATAGTACAAATTCTCTTGAACATTATACATCATAGAAACTAAAAGCCCAGCTATCTTAACGCAAAAATATTAACACTATATGCTTGATTCTCTTAGACCTTTCTGTACTTAATTTTACGTCTTCCCTGAATTGAACGAATTTTATTTGTTAAATAAACAATTGTGTCATCCCAAGCAGTTTGGGGGAATATTGTCTCAGTCGGTTATGACTGCACAATGACCGGAGACATTTGACAGACTATTCATTTGACTCTTTTTTATGATGTTAATGGGATATCCTAAGCCCCATTTATAATCTTTCCTATTTAGAGGCATAGCCCTAGTAGCCCCAGAAGTCTATTTACTAGGGCTACTCATGGAAGTCTGAAATTCCCATCCATGATGCTATATTATTTGATTGGATTCTGCATTTCTTTGGCTCTTAATATTTAAATGGTCTCCTTTGCAAGTTATGAAAACCCTCAAAAATTTGGAGATCTAGTACTCATTTCATATTCTTTTTATCTCTTGGGGCCATGTAACTTTTGCAAATATAATAATGATATCTCATTAAATTATGAAAATCTCTCATGGCTTTATCTATTTGACCAAATCTTCAGAATCTTCTACTATCAGAAAAGCATTTGAGGCTCCCCGTTAGTTTAAACAAGATCGGAGTGGTGGTCCTATGACTTTAATGCCAAAAGAATGTAGTAGGTGAATGCTGTAGGGACTTCATCAGTGTTATTTGTCCAATCTTCTTTTTCTGAATATGTAAATACTCTATCAAAGTATCTTCTCTATGAACTTAGAAAACTATGAAATGAGAATTTGGAGAGCCTTGTAAAATTTTAAACTCCTCAAATTGTAAATACTGGCAGATTAGATGATAACCTCACTTAAATCCTCAGTCACCCAAATTTCTTTAGAAAAAATTGTGTCATTGATTTCTCATGAAAATATATAGAATATTAACACAGTGGGCACATAAATCAAAGATGTTTCAGTAGCCAGCTGTAGTAAAAGCACAATATGCCTGTAGAATGGAATATGACACACAGTCATGGGTGGAGTGGGGAATGGGGAGTGAAGTGGAAGAGAGACAAGTTAGGGAGCAATATACCATGTACCATTATTTCAATCTCACCTTCATTTCTTTCTGCATTTTGATGGAAAACGATTTGAAATTAATATTTTATTTTATTGCATATAGCTGGAAAATTTACTATACAAATAATAAATCAAATGGCAATCATAACAGCTCAAAATATATTCATAAGTCTTAAAAATGTTATGAGGTAAAATTTGGTGTGGGCTAGTCAACTTTTCACAATTTGAGGTAAGGAGGCAGTGAGTCTACTAGTAAATCTATTCAAAAAAGTCATTGTAGAAACTTTACTGGCCCACTGAATTTTTTGCTTTATCTAGGTCTAAAGCAGTTATACTTTTCTTTGTGGCTACCCTTGCCTTCTACGTAAGTTGCTCTTTTTGTGTGCTTTTCTCATGGGGAAAACTTATATGGCCCCAGACCATAATTATGCACATACATTGAAGTAGAAACCTGTGCATTTTAAGTCAAATGCTTTTGACCTTTGCTTTTCAGCAAAGGGTTTGAATTATCAGTTCCAATTATACTTTGCTAAATGGTTTTGCTTGGAACAAGCTTTAAAAATGTTCAGGTCAGTAACAATTAGCTTTGGGGAACATCTGACTTTTTTAATACCAGTATTTTCAATTTATAGTTGTTCTTTGTTAACATTTCTGTTAACAACATCCGCTTATCTGATGGATGGAATACAGCTGTAGGTATTAGCTTAAGAAAGAGGACGTTGATCTAGACCAGAATATCTTTCCTTTGTACAAAGAGAGTGAAATGCTAAGTGAACATGAGTCCGCTACTTCCATCTGATGACTAGAAAATTCACGTCACAAAAAAGATCTCACGGATAGGCTTGAAACAGATTCATTTTGTTTGTGCTTACAACAGAGGCACAAACAAAAGATAAATGCAAAAAGGTGTGTGTGTGTGTGTGTATGTGTGTGTGTGTAGAAATTATTTTATGTTCAAAACAGCTAAAAGGAAGGTAAAAGTCTTAAATTAAAATTATTTAGACATTGCTTTGAAAAACATCAGTTTACCATCAACTGGCAAGCAGATTTTTTTTTGGGTGATTTCTCCCTTTCTTCCTTTCACTACATATTTTCTTAAGCCAGTACCACTCTACACTGGTGTTTTCTATTTATTTAACAGCTCAGTCATTGGTTGTATTTATACATATTTATAATGCAGGTCACTGTTTCAATGATGATTTCCAGGTCTATGCATTCAATGTTTTATGTAGGCTTTCTAAGGATCACACAATTATTTGAGAAAATTTGATAATTGGAAGAGATCAAATTATCAAAGTAAAAATTGAGCAAAATATAAAAATAACTGACAGAGATAGAAAAAAAGAGAATATTTTTACTCTAATTCAGATTCCAGGCAAAAGGAATATCATTTATAGAATTATCTGGAAAATTACTTTTATACTTTAATTCATCCAGATAGTATAAGTTTTGGCCTCAATGACAGTTAATTTTATTTTCATATAAATTATGATCAAATCCAATATACACATGTTTTAGTAAGGTGACTTTTTTGTGATAGAAAATCTTGTATTCTATTGTTTTCAATTTTTTTAACTCAACTTTCAGTTTTGGTTATCACTGAACACAGTTGTCTGTTGTGGTTTGAATTCATACAGTGAATACTTAATTGTGTGGTTCTACTCAAGTGTAAAATTATAATGCAGCTGAGTTTGTTGTGTGCCCTCAGATTTACTTCCCACAATTCAAGGAAATGTCTGAATTATGGCTTCTATTAACATTCTTTTTTTGTGAGGAATTGGTTCACCAATCAGATTTGCTCCCAGCCCGGAACAGTAGGAGTAATAATTTTTGTTGTTCTTTATTTTGAAACTAAGGCACACTGGTCTCACCTGGTCAAATATTTCAAATCATCCATTGATTTTAACGTCCTGCTTGATAGCCCTGTGCATCAGATGTGATTGTGGCCAAAGTAGTCTAGAACTTGGAAAACAAAATAGAGCCATTGAAAGATACTTTGCTATGATGAAAATCATACTCTCAACTTTCAGAGAAAATAAAATTTTCTATTTCCCATGAAACACAAGCTAACATCCTATTTACTGTGACTCATTTACTGCACTAGAACACTTACTAGTGAATATAGCCCTGAAGGCAGGTTGGTGATATTGATAAAAAATGCATTAGAGCAAACCATAAATATCATTTTGTGTCAAAAATAGACCCTTTTTATTTGAATACTATATAAGAAACATGTAAAGGCAGCTGAGAGATATACAAATGAATAAACTTAACGGGAATACGGAATATCATTATTCTTAAAAAAATTTTTGTTCATCTGACTTGTTTTACTTAAAAAAAAAAATCCTCTTATCTGTAGTGTCCTTTGAAGCAGGGAAATACGGTTCAACAAGTCTACTTACCTCAATTGCAGTGGGTTTTTATTGTTGTTGTTTTTGTTTTAGCTTACGTTTTCCAAGAGAGCTATTTCAGTAGGTTTAATTATTAAATCAGTTCAATGCAGAGCTTTTCCTCTAGTGAGAGAGAAACATTTTGATTGAAGATTTCTTTCAACCTTGAAAGGGTCAGTTAAATTTTACTCCAGCCAATGGCTTTATTGTTTGTGTTGCCTTGAACTGTGTTTCAAATAACAGGGCTTCTGCTTTAATTTTAAATCTAGTACTTTCTAATATGTGCTGCTTTTGTTCCTTCTAAGAGAAAGGCTGCTGAAGGCAATTTTTAAAGTAACCTCATATCCTGTTTCGAGTGAGAAAAATAAATACATAAACATAAAACAAACCTTAAGCATCATCATTATTATTTTAACCAATGAGAGACATACTTTTCAGTTCTTTAAGAAAATAATAATCAATTTTGTTCAGAAAAAGCTTGACAACTCATATTTTACCTTTATAGAGTTCAGTTGAGTCAGGGTACCATGACTTTATATTCAATGAAAGGAATATGATATCTAAGATATGCATTTTAGCTAAATCTGTATTCTCTGCTTCCAAAATGTGTTTTTTCTTGAATATGGTAATACTACCAATAGTAGCATAAAACCCTTTCTCCCATCTCCAATCTCATTAATTGCTCCAGAATGCAATCACCTGAAATTCCCCCATTGAGGGCTTTAATTCCACCTTTAATGTTTCAGTGTCGCCATAATTTCCCAAATTTTTGTTGAGAAGACTTTTTTTAGGGTAAGGTGATATTTTAAAAGTTATTAGTCATTTTTACCTAGATCAGAATTTGGATCCATTCCTGAGATTTGATTTTGATAAAGAAGGGAAAACCATGCCCAGTGGGAATGGAAAAGATAGGTCTGTGACTTGGGGTGCAAAAGACTAATATTATGTTAGTAATTTTAATTGATTGCAGCCAGAAATCTTGTCTTTTATAGGACTGGCATACAGTTTGAATGTTTACATAGAAGAAAGGTTTCCTCTTGCCCAGGCTATAGACCACCCTTCAGATTTAGAGTCCGTCAGCATGATGTTTTTAAATCAGAAGTTATCTCGGTGCCACTAACAGAAACTTCAAATTATTAACACTTAGTATTATTTTCCCACCATATATGTCCCCTAGTCAATTAGCAATGAACCTCTTTTTTACGCTAGAAGACCCTATGAAGACGATGCCCTGTCCCATTTAGCTGATGCTATTTGGAAATGCCTAAGAAGGTCTGCCTAGGACAGAAACAGAATGATTTATAGCAATCGTCGTGACATTTCTAGTCATTGGTGGTGCTTGAATCTTTTCTCTACCTTTGTCTCTTTTCTTTCTGGGTGAAGTCATACATTTTCATTCCTTTAAATATTATATTGTGGTGATGATCTTCAAACCTCAGCAAAGACATCTACTCTGATCTCCAAATTCATATATACAGACATGTCCACTTGTTCATCTAATAGCATCTTCATATGAACATAATCTAAAATTGGACTTCTGATTCATATCAATACTCAAACTTGGTGTTTCCTCCCTTTTATGGGCTCCCCACCTTAGTAAATGCATTAACTTTCACTCCATTTCTCAAGCTAGGAAACTGAAAGTTCTGGCTCATTACTTCACTCACTCCCATCTCCACCATCTAATCTGGGGAGTTCAGATCAGTTCATTTATATTCACTTGTGAATCCTTTAAATGAAAGGCTATCTGTTGGGCACTGTGTAGGGCACAGAACTGAGAAAAACAAAAGTCTTCTCTTAGGCCATTGGTAAATTTTTGGAAATAGAAAGCAGAGATCAAGAGAGAAAAGGTAAGAAAACAAACAACAAATACATTCAAATGAGGTAAGAACACAAAGGCATATAAAGAACTACGGAGATTTCAAAATGCCTCACCACATTCCTTGTTGCTGACATGCTACATAGTTCAAATCCTGAAATTTCTGGCTTTTAGGATCCAGCTTCATGCTTTTTTATGCTCTGGGATTTTTCATAATTCTAGAACTAAATATAATTATCTTTTTTTGTTACTTGCATACATCTTTATATATCCATCTTCTTAAGAATTCTAGCTTTATTTGTTCAACTGGCGGTTGCTTCAATGAAAAACAAAAGATCTAGAGAAGCTCGGTTTATAATTTCAATGACAGAAAGATAATGGAAAAGTCAACTGATTGCAGTATATCATTAAATATTCCACAACAATGCCAGTGTCACCCTGAAGACATACCCTTGACAGTCATCTATATCAGAAGAAACAATATAATTTTTAGTTAAATTTTTCTACCCATTCTTACAAGTAAAATTTAGTTAAGGTTTTAGAATCCAGGAGCAAAGTAACTGCTCTTGAAAATATGAAAAATTTTAACTAAACTTTTAGAAATGTTTAGAAAAAGTTAAACCAAAATTATTTTCTCAATGCAGTTAATGCTTTTATTCTCCTTCTTTATAAGGAGAAAATTTCAGTATTGCTAAAATTCATCACTTCATATTATTCTTTTTGAATCTGTAAGAAAAGCAGCCAGAAATGTTCATGTCCATTAAACGTTGGATCCAAATTCAATGGGCCAGTGGTCATGAAAGACTACTGGAAGCTTAATGGCATACCAATCTCACTCCAGCAAAAACCAAATCACACAAAAACAAGGCAGAAAAAAAAAAACAAAGAATAAAATTCTAATAATTTGAATTCCACAGAATCAACTTAACTTTAATAATGAATGCTTTATTTAAATTTATCCAGGTGGAAACAAAACTTTTCTGATAACTAACAAAAAATTAATGGCTAATATCTTGTATTTGGATAACTTAATATTGTTAGGGAGAGGAATGATTATTTAGCTAGCCACCGAATGTGTATTAAACACATGGAAGAGTTTTTAAAGTTGTATAGGAAAGGTATTTGAAATAGATTCTCAAAGCAGTTTATCAGCTCAGGTATATTGATATTTTAGTATTGAATTCACTTGTTTAGTAAAACTAGCATCAACTTGCCAACATGAATGGGACTGAAATGTAATAATATTGACTTAGAGAGGTGTAAAAAATAAATTTTGTAACTTATCGAAACAAAATATTATGAACAAAAACCTTACTGAATCAACCCACTTCCCTGCCACCAAGGATTATATACTTTTCAGAAAGTTTTGAGTGGCTGAAATCCATTTTTATTCATAGACTCTTTTATAAAAGAAATATCACAGACAACTATAAATATAGTCACACCTCTATTTTGATACTCTTCTTACTTTTTTGATACTTTTCTTACTTTATGTTCTATGTTGTACATGAGGATATTAATTAATTAGATGGCATTATAACAAACAAAAATTCATTTGATAATTATAAAGTAATTTCTCCTTCTTTCTTTTTTTTCCCTAAAGGTCAGTGTAAGTCCAGTCCTTACCCGAAAGAATGTTCATCAAATTTGACAGGAGTATTTATTTGTAATACAACTCATCACTCTGCACTGAATACAATAACATTTTGATAAAGCTAAACTCCCAGAATAATAGGGTGTTTGGAACTAATAAACGGCAAAGAGAACATATTACTTTCAAAATATGACCATTTTGAATTTAATGTAACATAATGCAATTACATTATCGTCTTAAAACGATTATTGTGATATTTCATACATATAACGAAGAAAATTAAGAAATACCAATAATAAAGCCAATTTGATGAGATTTGGGAGGCATAAAGTTATGGTAAATGATTTGAATTATAGTATTTTATTATGTAAAATAGATGTCAATATCATTATACTTTACTTCCGGGATACTTTATGAGCCCATTGTAATATAACTGAGTTTAGTAGAATGCACAGCAAAACAAGTATTCTGTTACTATACAACTAATCTGTGCAACAGCTGTGCTTTTACTATTCTCAGCTGCTCTGGTTACAACAATCATCCTTTTAACAGCCTGACACCTGTCTCTTATTATATTTGAGAGCAATTATTAATTTTCTTAAACGTCCCATCCCTTTTAGTGCCTTTGCATTGCTTTATTTCTCTGATGCACATTTACATGGCCTATTATACTAATTCTCTCATTTAATCTTGAGAACCTAAAAATTATTAGGAAGTTAATTGTGCAGGGATCAGAGGTTTTTCTCACTTACAGCATAACTCTGTTAAATGACACAGTTTGTTCCAGCTTCTTGCTGACACTGCAAGGGATTGTCTAGAACAAAGAGTTCAATTACTTTCACAGTGCTAATCATATATCATTATGTAAAGGCATGAATCCTTAATTCCCGAGCCAGTGCCTGAAGCAGCATGGCAGTAATAAAGGACACATTCCAAATTCCTCTGTCCACTGCAGCATGCAGGTAATAACCGAAGAATAAAATAATTGTGTCTACGTGGCTATGCTCTTCATTAATTTGAATATTTGATGCCCACAGTGAATCATGTTCCATTAATTTTTATTCATCCACACAAGATTTTTGTCAGAATTGATTTGAGATGTATCGTTCAAGGCCAAATCTATATTTACACTTTTTGGGGAACTTTTCCTCCACCATTTAGGAAATGCTTACTTTTTTGGTCCTTTGTAACTTTTCAAGGTACAAATAAAAGTCAGTAAATAGCACTGAACCAAGTCTCGCAGGTAAATAATTCCTCAGAGTTATCAAAGCCTGACTGCTCCTTCTCCCCACACAATCTTAGACACATAGGTTAATGTGTAAACCAGGCTATTCTCTTGTTTGGCTTTCCCAAGGTCAGTGAAGAAATGGAATCAGGGAGAGGAATATATATTTTTTTGTTTCATAGTCAGGAAAACAACTTATGAAATCTCGAAGCAGGGTGTAAGCTCATTAAGATAAATGTAAAAATAACTCACCAATCATAAGTTATGGAAACAGGAAATCCATTCCTGTGTTTTATAACAAAGGACTCTTACATTTCTGGCATAAAAAAGCTTCTGTTGCCATTTTCATTCCTCTCCTCCCATTCCTCTCCTCCCCTATCTTCTCTATTTGCCTGGGCAGGAAACTTGTTGTCTCCCTCTGCTCATGTTGCCTGCTGCCCCTTTGTTCTATCATCTGCCCAGCTGTGGCCAGAGGAGGCTGATAAATTTCCTCTCTTCAGTCGGATGAGTAACTTCCAAATCTGGAAGAATTATAATCAGATTGCCCTTTGGAGAAAAAAAAAAAAAAAAAGTTGGATATAGCAGTCTTCACTGTTAAACATTTTATTCTTGCTAAAGCTGCTCAGGAACTTGTTTAATTGATATTATTTGCTTGATTTTTTCCAAAATTGAAAGAGAAAATTGATTTTTTTATCTCTCTTTTCTTCCCTCCTTCCTTCCCTCCTCTCCTCTCTCCCTCCCTCTTTCCTTCCTTCCCTCTTTTTTCAGTAAAGGGGTCAGTCTTGTGTCCTTTTGTATTCCATATACCTAGCTCCTCTCCATGGACTTTGATTGATAGTCAACTAATATTTTTTCTGTATTTTTTAAATAAATCACGGCTTCGATTATGTTATATATATTTAAAATGTATTCTATTTTTCAGTAGTTGAAACTATGACATCATAGTTCTTTTCTGTTGTTCAGTCCCTTCCACAGCTGAAACTAAACATGTACTCTGCTTCATGTAACTGGAAACTAGTACTTTTTATAAACATAATCATTTCTATAGATATAGCAGATTCTTTTTTGGGTTAACTAGTAATCTTTTGCCATTATTTATGTAATCTACCTTGACGACTGTGAAACACAGCTGACAAAAATATTACTGTGCTATTTTGTAAATATTTGACTGTGTGACAGTTCCTCCAGGTTTTGATTATTAGAGCACATGATCCAATCAGGTTGAATGCAGTGAGACCAGGAACAACCTGGGATTGGAGAATTGGTAATTGTAATTAATCATTAATTGATTTATGTACACATGGAATAGGTCAAATTAGTGATAATTATTAACCCTGGTTACATTTTAAAATGGCACAGAGATCTTTTAAAAAACACCAATATCACACCAATGGAATTTGTGGTAGGGGCCTGGGCACTTGTGTTTTAAAAAGGATCTCAAGTGATTCTGATGCAAATGAAGGTGTGAATCCTTGGGCCTGATTCCTGCAGTAACATCAGTGAAAGAAAAACAGCTTGGGGCCCCCTTGACCAAGTCATCAACATATTGATTCCCATGTAGTCTGGATCCTCTCAATACTCTTTTTATTTGCTGTCACCTTTGTCTATTTATGAAAATATAAAAAGTTTGGGTTGGACTTATAGTTCCACCAAATCAATACTTGCTTCCATGTATTAGCTGGACCTGGCTACCCTCTTGACATCAGTCTGCACTTTGGAACGTATTTCAAATTAGCTTTCTTAAATATCTCATTTGAAAATTGTCAGTCTGAAATTTACCTTGAAGAACCTATTTACATTTTATATATCTTATTAAATCACTGAATTATATGGCTTTAAAACAATGCTTATTTTGTTTCTCCAAAAGTCACATCCTTCAAAACTCAGACATCCCTTAAATTCTAATACAACAAGATTTTGTAATAGACATCATGTTCGAGTTTATAATTTTATAAAATTATTATTAATGGTGATTCATAAATATTGTCAGTTACTGTTCCAATTTCATTTTTCCCAATTTCAAAATAAAATGTTAAATTTTATAACTTTGAAATTTTTTTCATGTAAATATAGTCACAAACCAGAACATACGTTCTTAGTTCATACATCTTGACACTTCAGAAAAGTCATATTAAATACATTCATTCTGATTTTTCTTTCCTAATGCTTAGGAATACTTTTCTTTGTATTTTTTCTTTGTGTGACAGCGTCCCATCCTTTTTGTTCTATAGATTCTTTTTCTTTTTCCATCTACTGTAATTTATGAATGACCAGCAGCTGGCATATGGCCATATATTGATTAGTTCTTGCTGCTTAACAAATTACCCAGAAGTTCCATGGCTTAAAACAACAATCGTTTGTAACTGTTCTTGTCGCTCTGAAGGTTGCCAGAAGTTCAGCTGATGTAGACTGGCTCTCTTTGTGGCTTTGCTTCTCATTCTGTGAGATGCCTGGGGCAGCTCTGCTTCAGGTTGTGGGGACCAGGAGTATTGTCTTTCATGTTTCTCTTATTCTCCTGGGACAACAGCATCACCTGGGGTAGGTCCTTATGAGAATGGCAGAGACATGAGAGAGCAAGTGGAACCACAGGAGGACGTTAAGGTCTTGGCTTAGAAATTGTATACTTCTACCCACATGCCATTGGCCAAAACAAGTTCCAGAACCAACCCCAAGTCAAGAGATGAAGGTCTATTCTGCCCTATGCGAGGCATGCAAAAAAATGGATGCAGAAAGAGGGTTGGAATGGGAGTCAGTAAATCAATCTATGACACAGCAATACTCCTCATTCTTGTGCTCACAGCAGATATCATTTATCTGTTAAATTACTCTTTCCTACCGAGCTAAGGTTGGTCTCAGAATTCTTCTCAAGTTGGTATTTTATGAAGCTATGCCAAATTGATTCACTAATGGAGTAGAAACCTATTTTTCCTTCTTTATTTAATGTCCACTTTCTTCATGTTTAATTCTTTCTTCTTTATATTATTTAAAGATTAAGACTTGGTCTAAATTAGGTGACTAGTGTAAAGCATTATATTTTATTTAACCAGTGGTTCATTTTTTCCTTCAATTGAGATAAGATTGAATAGAGAAATGACACTTCTCTGCCCTCTTAAGGTTATGTGTGGCATGACTTAGATTCCTAATGAAATAAGAGCAGAAGTGACCCATGCCTCTTCCAGGATAAATCCTTTAACTTTGAGACTTTTGCAGCCCGTTCACCCTTGCCATGCGGTCATGACAACAAATACCTATGCGGAGGCATGACACTGAGCCATTATGTAGAAGATATTCTTGCTAAAGATGCTCAGGAACTCGTTTAATTGATATTATTTGCTTGATTTTTTCCAAAATTGAAAGAGAAAATTGATTTTTTTATCTCTCTTTTCTTCCCTCCTTCCTTCCCTCTTCTCCTCTCTCCCTCCCTCTTTCTTTCCTTCCCTCTTTTTTCAGTAAAGGGGTCAGTCTTGTGTCCTTTTGTATTCCATATACCTAGCTCCTCTCCATGGACTTTGATTGATAGTCAACTAATATTTTTTCTGTATTTTTTAAATAAATCACGGCTTCGATTATGTTATATATATTTAAAATGTATTCTATTTTTCAGTAGTTGAAACTATGACATCATAGTTCTTTTCTGTTGTTCAGTCCCTTCCACAGCTGAAACTAAACATGTACTCTGCTTCATGTAACTGGAAACTAGTACTTTTTATAAACATAAGCATTTCTATAGATATAGCAGATTCTTTTTTGGGTTAACTAGTAATCTTTTGCCATTATTTATGTAATCTACCTTGACTACTGTGAAACACAGCTGACAAAAATATTACTGTGCTATTTTGTAAATATTTGACTGTGTGACAGTTCCTCCAGGTTTTGATTATTAGAGCACATGATCCAATCAGGTTGAATGCAGTGAGACCAGGAACAACCTGGGATTGGAGAATTGGTAATTGTAATTAATCATTAATTGATTTATGTACACATGGAATAGGTCAAATTAGTGATAATTATTAACCCTGGTTACATTTTAAAATGGCACAGAGATCTTTTAAAAAACACCAATATCACACCAATGGAATTTGTGGTAGGGGCCTGGGCACTTGTGTTTTAAAAAGGATCTCAAGTGATTCTGATGCAAATGAAGGTGTGAATCCTTGGGCCTGATTCCTGCAGTAACATCAGTGAAAGAAAAACAGCTTGGGGCCCCCTTGACCAAGTCATCAACATATTGATTCCCATGTAGTCTGGATCCTCTCAATACTCTTTTTATTTGCTGTCACCTTTGTCTATTTATGAAAATATAAAAAGTTTGGGTTGGACTTATAGTTCCACCAAATCAATACTTGCTTCCATGTATTAGCTGGACCTGGCTACCCTCTTGACATCAGTCTGCACTTTGGAACGTATTTCAAATTAGCTTTCTTAAATATCTCATTTGAAAATTGTCAGTCTGAAATTTACCTTGAAGAACCTATTTACATTTTATATATCTTATTAAATCACTGAATTATATGGCTTTAAAACAATGCTTATTTTGTTTCTCCAAAAGTCACATCCTTCAAAACTCAGACATCCCTTAAATTCTAATACAACAAGATTTTGTAATAGACATCATGTTCGAGTTTATAATTTTATAAAATTATTATTAATGGTGATTCATAAATATTGTCAGTTACTGTTCCAATTTCATTTTTCCCAATTTCAAAATAAAATGTTAAATTTTATAACTTTGAAATTTTTTTCATGTAAATATAGTCACAAACCAGAACATACGTTCTTAGTTCATACATCTTGACACTTCAGAAAAGTCATATTAAATACATTCATTCTGATTTTTCTTTCCTAATGCTTAGGAATACTTTTCTTTGTATTTTTTCTTTGTGTGACAGCGTCCCATCCTTTTTGTTCTATAGATTCTTTTTCTTTTTCCATCTACTGTAATTTATGAATGACCAGCAGCTGGCATATGGCCATATATTGATTAGTTCTTGCTGCTTAACAAATTACCCAGAAGTTCCATGGCTTAAAACAACAATCGTTTGTAACTGTTCTTGTCGCTCTGAAGGTTGCCAGAAGTTCAGCTGATGTAGACTGGCTCTCTTTGTGGCTTTGCTTCTCATTCTGTGAGATGCCTGGGGCAGCTCTGCTTCAGGTTGTGGGGACCAGGAGTATTGTCTTTCATGTTTCTCTTATTCTCCTGGGACAACAGCATCACCTGGGGTAGGTCCTTATGAGAATGGCAGAGACATGAGAGAGCAAGTGGAACCACAGGAGGACGTTAAGGTCTTGGCTTAGAAATTGTATACTTCTACCCACATGCCATTGGCCAAAACAAGTTCCAGAACCAACCCCAAGTCAAGAGATGAAGGTCTATTCTGCCCTATGCGAGGCATGCAAAAAAATGGATGCAGAAAGAGGGTTGGAATGGGAGTCAGTAAATCAATCTATGACACAGCAATACTCCTCATTCTTGTGCTCACAGCAGATATCATTTATCTGTTAAATTACTCTTTCCTACTGAGCTAAGGTTGGTCTCAGAATTCTTCTCAAGTTGATATTTTATGAAGCTATGCCAAATTGATTCACTAATGGAGTAGAAACCTATTTTTCCTTCTTTATTTAATGTCCACTTTCTTCATGTTTAATTCTTTCTTCTTTATATTATTTAAAGATTAAGACTTGGTCTAAATTAGGTGACTAGTGTAAAGCATTATATTTTATTTAACCAGTGGTTCATTTTTTCCTTCAATTGAGATAAGATTGAATAGAGAAATGACGCTTCTCTGCCCTCTTAAGGTTATGTGTGGCATTGACTTAGATTCCTAATGAAATAAGAGCAGAAGTGACCCATGCCTCTTCCAGGATAAATCCTTTAACTTTGAGACTTTTGCAGCCCGTTCACCCTTGCCATGCGGTCATGACAACAAATACCTATGCGGAGGCATGACACTGAGCCATTATGTAGAAGAAAGATTTCCTGAAGCATCAGTCAAATCCACCACCAGTTTGCTTAAGTCAAGAAAAATGCTTTTTTAAGCCACTGAAATTTTGGGATTTTCTGTTATTCCCAAACTTAAACTATCATGAACAAACTGTGTTTACCCAAAACTGGAGCTGAAGATAAAGAAGTATATAAAGAAATGCAATTCACTGGAGTCAATTCAATTTTTTAGATGAACAAGAACAGTATAATCTTAAAAATCTAGGAAAGGAAGACCTAAGTAGGCAAATGTGAGTGATTTTCAACATTTCTTAGTTATTTTTCTTATCACTGGTTGTAATTCAAATAGATGACCTTTGGAAGAACTCTAATTCTGATCACTATATCCGACCAAGTAGGAGAAAATAAAAACAAGTGAGAAAAGGAGTGCCTTTAAAATGCTAGGCAAAGGGACATTCTTAGCAAATTTTCCTTTTCTGCTGACACTCACACCTGGCTGAGCTGAGGTTTGAACATGGAGGTATTGATTGGGAAGGTATTTTTGGAGAAGCTGTCTATTCAGCCTTTGTTTTACATCAGGCTAATCTTGGAAAGAAATTTAAGATGCGGCTTTTACAACTCTGCATTGATTTATCCTTTGCCTGCCCTGAAAAATTGATTTTTGACGCTTATTTTGGTATCTTGGAAAGTACAAAGTTGTGACTTTGATATACTTGTGGGTAGAGACAGGCAGTAATTTTTTGACATTGGCAGAGAAGTGTCCTAATTTATAAAATACTTAGGGACATTCTAAACTAAGGAATGTTTAAGAACATTCCTTGGAACCACCAGCCCACTGAGAAAGAAACTGAATGTTTAAGAACATTTCTTGGAACCACCAGCCCACTGAGAAAGAACCCGAACACTATATATAATCAAGATTCAGATATAGAGAAACATACTAATAGCCTGATAGACCTGGAAGTAAGGATGGACGTGACAGATTTCTGATATTGAGCTATTCTGAATGATGTTGAGCTATTCTGGTAGGCCAGGCCAGAATGAACACATAAAGATAGATGTCAGTTGTGATAGAAGTTCTAGGTATAGAATAAAGTTGTGCTTTAATACTCCCAAACCAAGGAGGGTAACAATGATTATGGACTTTGAGAAGAAAAGGTTTGAGATAAAAATAAAAGGCTATGTAACTGGGGGCATAATTCTTCTGTAACTAACCCCTGCCCCTAGTCCTTAGAGACCTGAAGGTTAAATTTGGGAATCACTTCCTTGTTTCCCAAGATAGAAAAAAAAGTCGCCAGAAACATGTAGATTAGCAGCAGCATAGACATGAAAAAAGGAACTATTCCAGTTTATGGACAGTAAGAATTCTAAAAGTGGCTGCAGAACAACTGGTAGAAAGTCTGATCATATGTGAAATATATTCCTCACGCCAGGACCCCTAATGGGAAAGAGTTTATATTTAGGAGCTATGAAAATAGTAAATCTGAAATATATATCTTCATTTTATGTAAAATATGCATCTTAAATTTCAGTCCAATATTAGCTTGATATAAAACAAAAGCTGAATAGACATCCTCTCTAAAGATAGCTTCCAAAGCAATACCTGTGTATTCAAACCTCAGCTCAGTCAGCTGTGAGCAATATCAGAAAAGGAAAACTTGCTAAAGATACCCCTTTTACCTGGTATTTTAAAGTCACTCCTATTTCTCATTTGCTTTTATTTTCTCCTACTGGGCCAGATATAGTGATCAGTGTGAGAGTTCTTCCAAAGTCCACCAATTTAAGCTTCCTCCAGAAGTAGTTTCGGATATATTGAGGTTTAAATATTTAGAGTCAGGTATCTTCAGCACAAACTAGAGTTCTTTTTCCTGATTTCTTTTTTTACTTTTATGTAAATATTTAAAAAATGTTATATATATATATGTATATATATATATATATGTGTATATACACACACACATATATATATATATGACTAATGACTAATCATAAATATAGAACTCAAAGAATTTCCACAAATGAACACATCTCTGATGCCAGAACATTACTAGCATCTCAGAAGTCTCCTCATTCTCCCTTCCAGACAATATACCCTCAGGACTGACATGACTTAATTTTGCTTGATTTTGAACTTTATATACATGGAATCATATAGTAGATATATATTTTTTGTATCTGGCTTCTTTTAATCAACACTTTATGTAAGAGATTTATTCTTATTGTATATAGTTGTAGTTTGTTAATTTCTTATTGCCCTATAATAATTCATAGTATGAATATAGCACAATTTATTTGGCCATTTTTCTTGATGAATATTTTTCTAGCTTGAGTCTACTAGGAATATTGCTGCTTTGGGCATTCTAGCATATGTGTTTTGATAAGCATTTGTGTAAATTTCCGTTCTTTGTATAACTAAGAATGATTGCAGGGTCATTAGAGAAAGTGTATATATTACATATATAATTGTACTGAACAGTTTTCTAAAATGGTTGACCGATTTCCATTTCCACTGACAGTGTATAAAACTTCCACTTCTATGTCACTGCTAACAATTGATAACATCTTTATTTATTTTTGATTTTAGCCTTTCTTGTGTATTTATAATAGCATCTTATTGTGGTTAAATTTGCATTTTGCTGATACCTGATAATGTTGGGCTCTTTTTCATATGTTTATTGGTTATTTTCATATTATGTGTTATGAAATGTCCAATTTTATTTGGCTATTTTATTATTGGTTTGTATTTCCTTTTATTATTGGTATGTCTTCGAAAATTATTTCTGTTTTTGGAACATACTATGAATTATTTCAATATTTTAAAATTTATCGAGTCTTTCATTATGGCCCAGATATGTCAATTTTGATAAATAGCTCATAAATGTTTAGAAAGAATGTTAATTCTTTCATTGCTAACATGTTTTACATATACTAATTAGGTAAAGTTTTAAAATTGTCAGATATTTTATATCTTTATTATTTTTTGTATGCTTTTTCTAATAGCTATCTGGAGATTTGTGTTAAAGTTTTCATATATGATTCGATATTTGCATTTTTTTCCCTTTTGTTTCTGTCACATTTTGCTTATACTTTTTGAAGCTATGTGTTTGGATGCATAGAGATTTTGAATTATGATATCTTTCTTTTGATTGATATCTTTAGTATTATAAAATATCCCTCTTTATAGGAATTCATATTGTCTTAAAATCTAATTTAGCGGCTGTTCATATAACTACATTGTCTATTTTATCTATTTATCTTTCTGTCTATCTATCTATCATCTATCTATCTATCTATTGATCATCTATCATCTGTCTATCATCTACATACTCTATCATCTATCTAGGGATAGGAATAGATATCTATCATCTATTACTGTTAGTTAGCATGGTATATATGTTTTTCTACCCTTTTTTTGATTTTCAAACTTTCTATGCTTTTGTGTTTCAAACTTTTTATGTCCTTGTATTTTTCTTTTTATTAATAATGTGTAGTTGGATGTAAGCAGCATGTAGTTTGTCTTTTCTTTGAAATATTTAGTCCAGATTCATTTAATGTAATACTGATGCAGTTGAGTTTATAGCTACCATTTTACTATTTGTTTCTTTTCAGCCTACCTGTATGATATATTTTCTCTCCTTCTTTATTTTAAATTGGATTAGTCAAATTCATATTTTTTTATTTTTTCCATATTAAGATGTAATTAATTACATATGATTTTACTATTCTTTTAGGTTATTCTATAATTATGTTGCCCAATGTAGTAGCCACTAGCCACAGGTGGCTATTTAAATTAAATAAAGTTAAAATTTCAGTGAATAAAATGAAAATTTCAGTTCTTTGCTCACACTAGCTACATTTCAAGTGGTCAGAGTTTCATATGGCTAATGATTAAGGTATTGCCAGAATGATATAGGACATTTCTATCAATGTAAAAAGTTTATTACACAGGTATTGCCCTAGAGAGTGCAGCTTACATTTTTATTAAGGTCTACCCGAAGTTATTATTTTACTGCTTGCCTGATAATGCTTGAATCTTAGAATACTCTAATTCTTCCCAAATTTTGTATTATTATTTTTATTGATTTAAATTTGATATAATTTAATGAACATTTAATTTTACTTTTTATTTTAGGTTTACAGAAAAATTGTGAAGATGCTACATAGTTTCTATATAACTCACATATAGTTTTCTCATTATATATCTTAACTTTATTATAATACATTTATCACAATTAATGAACCAATATTTATACATTATTAATGAAAGTCCATACTTTTTTTGGATTTTCTTAGTTTTTGCCTGATGATCCTTTTATGTTCTAGGATCCTGTTCAGAATACCACATTACATTTAGTTGACAAGTAAATATTTTAACTTCTTAAAATTTACTATTACTTTATACAGTTGATATTTGCTTGTATTTTCCTACTTTTAAAAATCTTTTCTAGTCTTTTTAACCTTTCCTGTTACTATTTGCTTCTTCCTGCTTTGCTTTGTATCTGAGAACATTTTTTTTCATAAAGAATTCCTTTGTGTATTTCTTTTTATGAAGTTCTTCTGTCAATGTACCTTTAGCTTTTATTTGTCTGAAAATGACTTTATTTTATATTTATTTTTAAGGAGCATTTTTATGGGGTATACAATTTTAGGATGGCAATAATTTTTTTTCCTGCATTGTAAAGACAACATTCCCTTGTCTTTTGGCTTCCATGATTTGTTAGAAATCTGCTGTCATCCTTAAGGTTGCCCCTTTGAAGATATTGTGTCTTCTTTCCACAGCCATTTTTAAGAATTCTCCTTTTGTCTTTGCTTTTCAATAGTTTTATCGCAATGTGTCTACATTTGATTTATTGTGTAATTATCTTGCTTCAGGTTTGTAGAGCTCCACAAAAACGTTTATTGATCTTTTCCATTAATTTTATTCAATTCTCAGCTGTTGTTTCTTCTGATATTTTTTTCTACTCTAGTCTTTCTTTTCCAATTTCACATATTTAAGACCTTTTTACTATGTCCTGCATGCTTCTCACGCTCTTTTCTTGATTTTTCAATGTTTTCTCTCTTTATACTTCAGATAGTATATTTTCTTTTTACCTATCTTCCACTTTATTAATTCTGTGTTTTACTGTGTCCAATCTGCCAGGGAACCCAACTAATGATTTCTTACTTTTAGATATTATATATCAGTTATAGAACTAACTTTTGTTTGTTTATTTTAAAGATATCTCAATTCTCCGATTATATTTTATTTTTTATTTATTTTCTCCATTCCTCTATTTTTATCAAAATTGTTATTTCAAAGTATGTGTCTGCTAATTCCAATAGATGGATCATCTTCTGCAATTGCATCTCTTAGCAATCAGTTAATTGGTGACTAATGGTTTTAATTTAATATCACCCACTTGAATAAAAACAAAAACAAAACAAAACAAAAAAAAACCCACAGCGGCACTAGATGAGGTTGTCTTCCATGAGAGAAGCATTACAATTGCCTCTATTTAGCAAACAAAAAAGAGGGCTTGGCACTTCAATCTTTCATTTCTAAGCTGAATTGATTTTGGATAAACTCAGTCTACTTTTGGTTTGTTTTTGTCTTTGACCCTAGACTTCCCAATTTTCCATTGAAATATTTTTTCAAATTATTAACTGGGATACTTATCTTTGAAGGATGTATCTGTCTTTCACAAGGAGTAAATGAAGAAAAAGTCTGTGACTTTACTTATTAGTTTCTTCTTTAGGCATCACCAGAATTCAGCAAATGTCTTAAGTGACAAATGTCTTAAATGTCTCAAGTCTTCAATTTTGTCATACTTACCCTATGTCACTACTAAAGTCTGAGTTGGTTTCTCTGAATCTCAGTCTTTTGCCAGGAACAAGAATGGATTCTTAATCCTTTTCTTTCCCCCTTAAAAAAAAAAAAAGAAAGAGAGAAAATACAGCTGTGGATCAAAAATTCGCCACTCCTTCCAAGACTTTCAACTGAAAATATTGTGTTCATTCAAACCGCTTCATCTGGAGATTGTTTTCTCTTCACCATCACAATACTGTGGACAAGTCAGCTTTATTTTTCAGAGGTTTTTGGTTTAGGTGTTTTTTCCTCTATCCTGTACAATCTTAAAATTCATCACATGTCTTTGGAGGAAGCAGGTTATATGTTTGTGACTGCTCAGCTACAGTCTCATTTTTCCAGTGCTGTATAATCACTGAACAATCTACTGGTTTTGCTTTCTGCACAGTGGCTTGCTGCCTAGGCTAAGCCAGATCCTTCCTCTCTTCCTGGTGCTCCAAACTGACAAATTTTCCCAAAAAGAATGCCTGAAGATGTAGGGGAGGAAAACTTTTTCCTTTTTCCACCTAGGTTCTTTGGCTGGTCTAATAATTAAATTGACATAAGACAGATTAACAGAAGAAAAATAATTTTGATTTTGTATGTGTGGGAGTTCATAGAAATATGAGACTTAAAGAAATGACCAGAGCAGGCAGCTTCCATACCTTTTAGACAAAGAAACAATAGAGTGTAAAGAATTGACAGGTTTGGGCTTCGGTTGTAAATTAGTGAAGAAATAATAATGTTTGTTTAATAGCCTTCTCAGTCCTACTTTCCTACATCTAGTGATAAGAATGTCTCTTTTTCTCCTGGTTCAGGGAGGGTATCTTTCACATAGGAAATTTATTTCCTGCTTTCAGGGGGACAAAGGAAGGTCAGAGTGCCCTTCTTGTACTGGCTGTTATTAAGGTAACTTTAATACAAATTAATCAATATGCTAAAGTGATATAATTTGGGGCAGCCTGCCCTGAACCTCATCACAGGTCATCATCTCACTTCTTCATGGTCCTCCAATGTCCAACTTATTAGCTGCTAGTTTTTGTTGCTTCTTCAGCAATATTATACTTTAAATATATTATTTTTGTGTTTTATCTGCCTTTCATAGTTGTTCTTTGTAGTAGTATTGATATGGCATGAATTAATTCATCTCTTAGATTAGATTTTCTAGATTTGATTTCCCTCTAAATGGTGGGGTTTTCAGAGCATGGAGATGTTTAGCCACAGGATGGTAAATTATTATTTATAAAGTTACTTTGGGAAATAAAATAACATTAAGAAACTCTCCATATAATCCCAAAAATGTGTAAATATTTTGATAAATTTTTTGCTTTCTCTTATTATTTATGGTAAAATTCTAGTGCCTTACACAGCACTGTGTCTGTATTACAGCATGTTGATGCTATGTCCATACTATTTTGAGCACAGATAAACCTTGTTATGTTGTAGTACAGAGGGAGTTCATTAATATCATAGATAGAAAGAACAATTATTTTTGTGGTTTCCTTAATGTTGTTTTGCAATCTTTCTTATTTAGGCAATTTTGAATTTGCTTGATTTCTGCCAATGGCAACCTGTTCTCAAGCTTTGATTCTTTGTCTTCATTACCTACAGTTTTCTGCCTAGCAACAAAGTTTATTAGTCAAACTAATAGGCAACATACATATACAAATATATATACACATGTGACAAATAAGTATATAAATAAGAAACATTCTATTGTAATCTCTAATGCTAGAAAATATAACTTTTAATTACCTAGTATCTTGTCATGTCTTTCAAAAAAGAGTTTTTTTAATTGTGTGGTCAGCTTTCAAAGTTGAGTGAAAGTTTACTTGACAGTTACAGTGCTTGAACTCTTGTATGGTAAATTAGGTTCTATAAAGCTCCTATGTATTAGTTGGAGTTTAACAAAACTGCATGATGCTTACTACTTGGGTACCAGCAGGAAACAACTCCTGGGAGAAGAAATTACAGCTGGGAGCAATTAAGACTGATTAGTTTGTGGCTGAGAAAATCAAAATGGAAAGAAACTTCTCTTGGGGGAATTAGAAGTTACATTCCCAAGCATTTCTGAGTTGAGCGCAATTCTCAGAGGAACTTAGGGTTGAGGAAAAATGTGAATTTCAAATGTTTGGGGGTTTTCTCAGATTATTTAATGTCTGCATAACCACTATGTGTTGATTCTGTTGGATATTTGCAAGAAAAAGAAATTCAAGAAAATTGACCCATTTTTCTTTTTACATATTTCCCAAGTTTTTGTTACACCCCAAGATTTCCCTAATATTTTCATTTGATCTTATGGATAGAATATAGATGGTTTCATAACTTCTTACTTTTCATTTTACAGAGGTTAGGATAGCTGTGGTTTCTGAGAAATTGGCAAAGAACAGACATATCAGTTCTTTTGAAAAAAGTGAACATTATTGTATATGAGATTGGTTTGAATTATCCTTTAGAAACTATAAAATATTCCAGTTGAAATTTTAATCAAGAAATATGCAGAAACTTTATACATAGTTTCTAAAACTGTCATCCTGGATAAAAAATGGTTTCTAAAGAGCTAGATAAGAATGTGCTTGATAAAACAAAAGAAATTAAATAAAATGTCAATAGAATGTGTAGTTATACCAGTTTCTTTTGCTTTATATAATTATAGATATGCATTAGAAACATATTTCGTCTGAATAGGCCAAATGGGTCACTAACGAATTATAAATTAAATAGAAAGTTGTTTTTAAGACTTTTTTAGTAATCTATCAGAGATTCATTTATTCTTATTCTATTTGTCAGTTGGTGTTAATTTTGTTGTTTTATGTGGATACTTTTGTTAGTGTATTGAACCTTCTATAGCAGAAACAGTATGAATTAATATTAGACCATTATAAGCAATGATGATTTTATTTTTCTTTCTCCGAACAGGTAGAATGAGTTATTTTTTTATGTAATAATCTATTTAACATGATATTCATCTGTATCCAGATTTTCACAATAATCATTTTCTTTTCTTTCTTTTTTCCCTTTCCTTCCTTCCTTCCTTCCTTCCTTCCTTCCTTCCTTCCTTCCTTCCTTCCTTCCTTCCTTCCTTCCTTCCTACCTTTCTTCCTTCTATCCTCCCTTCCTCCCTACCTCCCTCTCTGTCTCTCTCTCTCTCCCTCCCTCCCTTCCTCACATATGAGGAAAAAAGTGAAGGTCAACTTTTAAAATATATTCCAGATAATCATCTGAAAGATTTATAGTTCAAAAAAATGTAAACAATATAAGAGAGGGGATGCATAATAATTAACTTCAAAAGACATGACTTCTTGGGATGAATTACTGAACAAAAAGTTGTCTTGATATACCAGTATATCTCTTTGTAACCTCAGTTTCCTTATTTTGTGTTATTGCTTTATTCACTTTAGAGAATGATTATACTAACTCTGGATGCCAGATAATTGAATAACCTTAATATCACACATTTAGGAAAAGCTTTATTAGAAATATATTAAGGATAATACACTTCATTTCTAGTTTGGGACAATTATTGACTAAATTGTAGAAAGTCATGGTTTAAAATTCAGCACACTCACTGACCAGAAATTATATAAAAATGAACCAGTGGGTGGTTATTGTCAAATTGATTTTCTATTTCCTAAACCAGTAGTACGTAACTTTTTATTTTTTAAGTTCCATGAATTCTTCTATAAAAAACCCAAGTTTCGACATAAGAAATGCAAAATCTCACTTTATTTCCAGGTTGGAAATGCATATATTTGCATGCATTATAATGCCATTCACAGTAATAAAAACATAAGTCATTGCGTTAATGTTAAGGGTATATGTTTTTGTCATTAGAAATTTTATATCTGATAATACTATATCTCTTGGACAGGGCAAATCACATTATTGTCATCAGTAGGTTAATAGAGCTGCTACCTAGGCTGATGAAACAGTTAAAAATGGCCAGCAAAGTGGGGGTGGTGTAGTGTGGAATCCTAAAAAGAACCACAAAACCATTAGAAAGAAAACCCAGGAAATTAGTTAAGCACAAGCCTCAATTTCTACATTTATCCTCCTATACCATCCATAATGGATCGGGTCAGCAGCATATTCCTATTTGCAACTGGATGTGGGCCTTGAATTAGAAAGAATCCTTGAATTAGGAAAGCATCTTGTCACTGATGGTCTTCAAACTGGGACACCTGCAATCTGGGAGTGTAAGAAAACTTTCCAAGGGGGAAGAGAGCCCAGGTGTTTTAAGGGACATTTTTTGGATCTTCCAATTTCATTTGAATTCTTTCCTAAAATTAGCCTGTGACTGTTTTCACAATAATACTTCTTCCATTATCATCCTCCCTCATCCCAAATCTTGTTATGAGCTTCAGACCCCTTTGGATACCTCTATGGAAGCTTTCACGACTGACAAAGCACAAAATACCTTTAGAAATTTCCATCTTTCCCTCCTCGTAAATATTTTCAAAAGCACAGAGTGTGGCGTTTGAAAGCAGGGTATTTTGGTGTATATGGAATCCTTATGGAATCTTCTGAATTAAGGTATTTGGTAGAGCTGTGCGTGGGATTAATAGCTACATTATTTAAAGTTTTTTTCTTTCCAAAGAATATCATGACTTATCTTTTCTATCTTATAAATAACTATAATTCAGCTATATGTAGCATATTCATTTATATTGTATCTCATGTAAAGTATGAGAAACTATATTTTGTACTCTTTTAAAAATTATAAATATGGATAAAATAAATATATTTTGATCTCTATTAGTTTAATCTCGATAAGAAAAAATTTAGTAATCAATAATACGAAGTGATTTATTTCTCATAGAAGGCAAGTCAGATTTTGCCAAGTAAGCTATATTGCGAACATTTCCATAAATGGAGTAATCAAAATATGCCAGGTCAATATTTGGTTGGAAAAAGTTGATATGATTAAAAAGTTATCAAAAATATTTTATTGAAAAAAATTGTATTGAAATAAACTATATTTTTAAATTTTTTCCAACTCCTTCTGAGTAGGCAGGTGTCTCCAAGACCACTCCTAAGTTTGATGATTTAGTAGGAAGTCTCACAGGACTCAGTATAGAGGGAAAAAAAGATGCCCCCAAATAAAAGAGTTACAGTCATAAATAATAGTCACTTGTTCGTTCTTGGTAAATCTTTTCTGGTATACTTCTTAGACACTGAGAAATTTAATCCTAATCTCTGACCAACAAATCCTTTGGCAGATCATGTGTTTTCAAATTTTCTGCTTTCAGGGAAATTGGAGGACAAAATATTTGAGTTGTTAGCTGATATATTATTAAAATCATTGTTGATGATATATCACATATAAGTAGCCTTTCATTTGTTTGTCATTCATTTGTTCAAACATTTATTCAATAATTATAAAGTAACATTATATACTCTAATCACATTTGTGCTTTGGATGGAAATATTAAATGAGACACTGCACCTACCCCAGTGAGTTTGAAGTCTATTAGGAGAAACTATTATAATGTAGTAAATGATGCGGTAGTAGCAGGTATGAGAAATCTGGTCTCACTTAGTGGGGTCACCTGTATCAGAATGGTTTTCCAAAGGAATTGGTAGAGACTATGGAAAAAGATGCAGCAAACTAAGGTTTGGACCTGGCTTTTTAAAAGATATTTATTTTACCTGCAACCTAAATCACTAAAACTGGGGAATGGATAAGCAAACAGTGGTTCATCCACGCATTGGAATATTACTGAGCAATAAAATGGAACAGACTACAGGTACATGCAATAGTGTGTATAAATCTCAAATGTGCTGTGCTAAGTGAAAGAAGCTGGATTCAAAATTATGCTTCTATTTATATGATATTCTGGAAAAGGCAAAATTATGGCAATAGAAAACAGATTAATAGTTGCTAGGGGCTTTGAGAAGGAGAAGTTGACTGCAAAAAGGATGGGGGAATTTTTGGAGGTGATATATTTGCTCTAAATTTTGATGGTGGTCAAGTCTCAGAACCTCTCACTAAAAAGGGTGATAATTGCTGAATATAAGTTATACCTTAATTTAAAAAAAAAGAAGTAATAGTTCACGTGAACTTGGATGGGCAAGTGTACACATACGTACTCACTCACAAAACTCAGGTGACTTATTCCTTGCTCCTCTTGTTCCCTTTTGGAAGGGTTGCCAGCAGTGCTTCTCAACAACAGTGCTGCTGGATTTTAGTCAGGATAGTTGTTCATTGCCTGGGACTGTAGTGTGCTTTGCAGAATGTTCGGTAACTGACAGTCACCTGCTAAATGCCAGGAGCATCCAAAAACATTTCCTAAATTCCTCTAAGGAGTATATCTGCACTCCAGCTGAAAACCGCATGCTGGACATGTTTTTCCTGGATTTTTTCCCAATGAAGAAGAGTGACTTCTCTAATTCACCGGTGGTAAGACAAAATTGGCATATTCGGCTCACTCTTTCCTTTAATGGAGGAGCGTGGGGTGAGAGAGGACTGCCTACCTGTAGATAAATACCTTCTAATCTGCTCTCTCCCTTGAGAAGTAGATTTGACTTGGCTTCTGGCCACATCTTGGGGCTGGGAAACCTGAAAGGAAAATTTGCATGAGCATTAGTAAGCCGTCTGCCAGCATACTTGTCTCATGTCCTCTTAGCTAGCTTTTATTTTTTTAAAATTTTATTTATTTAACTTTTTTAGGGGAGGCAACCCTTGGTTGACCTCACAGATTGCAAGAATCTTGTCAGCTTACAATCCTTTAGTTTTTATTTTTTACGCCTACAGCACCTGCTCTTCTTAGGTGGTCTCCCATCCAAGTACTAACCAGGCCCAACCCTGTTTAGCTTCCGAGATCAGACAGGTTTGGGCTTGTTCAAGGTAGCATGGTGGTAGACTCTAGCTAACTTTTAGCAGTAAGAGAGATGGCATTTTATTCTCCATCAGTTTTGACTCCTGTGTCTGTCTTATCAGATATTGGGAATGAAGGAGAGGAATGTAATAAATACATCCACTGCCCCCAAATTGGAATAATGTCAATTAGTAGAAGCATCAGTGGGTTATTACATATCTTCCAATCTTCAGTCCTTGTCATAACACACACCCTGAGCATATTAACCCAGATGTTGCAACTCAAAGCAATACTACAACATTGTGAACTTTCTGGAATTAGTTCAGTGGATGTGTACTAAAAATCAGTGCCAATCGCTTCTCGCAGCACACCCGTTGTTTCTAAGTTCTTCCTCCACCTTTGAATGTAAGGTCAAGGTTACATAGCAAGCAGTCTCTGTCCTGGTAACCCAGTGACAGGCTCTCTAATTGTGTCACCGACTGATCCTCACTAACTCTTGCACTGCAATTTGTGCTCTGCACACAGTATAAACGAAACCTCCAGTGCTAGGTGGAGACAAGTTTTTCCTTTGAAGTATGGAACCACTTTTTTTAAAGCAAGAAAGTCTTTATTTTGTAGGATAATGGAAGTGTCATAACATGGAAAGTTATCAGATCTTTTTGTCAGTGACTTCAAAAGCTACCACATATATTCTGAGGTTGAAAATTCTTGTTTGAAAATAGTATTGATAGCATTCTGAGATGACAGAGGTGTACTACCCTCTGAAAAAAAAAAAATTAGTCAGTTTATTCCTCCTACTCTATCAGAGAGCTCTTCCAGCATGTTTCTGTTAGCGTCCTTGTTCTTTCTCTGACGTAATCCCACAGAATATTTGTAACTAGTGGACTAATCTAATAAATTATATAGCTAAAATGTCATTATGTACTATTTAAATTCCCCACCGTCTTCTAAGTGGGTGACAAAGTTTTCATATGTAGCATTACCTCTTTCCACTCTTTAACATTTGTCTTTTAAGAGAGCTTTCAGTGGTGTAGCGAAAATTGTGTTGGGTGGGCTTGAGGCACTAGAGCAGAGTTTGCGGGAATAATGTGGGGTTCTCACACTCCTTCAGATAATACCGCATAAACAATTCTTTGCTTTGTAAATGCCAGCCTCTGGAACAGATTTTCTGAATTTCTTCTTATTAGAATTTGCATATTTATCAAATGTGAGCGTATTTTGTGTTGTATTATCTGATTAGGGCTGCTATGCAGTTTTATTTTGGAGGGGCATTTAATTCAACAAATGTTTATTGAGCACCTAGGATGTACTGGGAATAATAAAATAATGATAATAATAATAATAATAATAATAATACATATATAATATAACTCTGTGCTAGACATTCTTCTAAGTATTTCTGTAAATTGATTCATTTTAATCCTCACAGCAATGCTATGAGGCAATTCTCATTATTAACATCTTCATTCTATAGATGAGGAAACTGGTTCAGAGGGGTTAAGTAAACTGCCCGAGGTCCTACAACTGGTGAGTGATCAAATGGGTTTGACCTTTTAAATTAGGCTCAAGTCTGTAAGAGTTAATGTTGAAGAGACTAATAAAGGTTCCATTTGAAAGATAATTTTGTGTCTGCATATAACAAAAACAACACACATATGAACTAAATTTCTGCAGAATGGATTATGAGATGATTGTTTTTTAAGCGGTATTATTTTGTTCATATTTATAGTTCTTTTTATCCTCAGAGTTAATTGTTCCTTCCAGAACTTCTTCTAACAAATACTATTACTTTTGCATGTATGTAGAAGCAATTTTTACAGAAATAGAAAATGTAGGTTTATTACAGGGCATTATAACATTTTTGCCTTTTAATTTGTAAATGATTAAAAATCTCCTATTAATAGTGGCCTCTTTTCTCTTGGAGAGAGACCTTTACAAAGTAGTGAAAAGATTGTATTCAGAATATGTATGCTATTCAGATTGATTAAAAAGCACAAGAAAAATTGATAGCTTTTAAATATATTTAGAAAATATTATTTAACTTCATCATTAAGATTTGTTTGTAAAGATACCATCATGTACTATGTAATCTTACTTTTACATTATAGTCACTGATATGCATGTAAACTTCGTAGAATGGCTTTTATAAATATATCAAAATAAATCAGATCTAAATCAAACCCAAACCAGAGCCACATATAATATTCACTACAATAGATACCAGTGCACAGGGAGAACTTACTTATAGATCTTATGTTTGCTTATTAGGTTTTGAAAAATATAGCAATGGTATATGAATGGGAAATAATTTAGCTACATGGATTTATTGGACTATTTTTTAATTTTAATTTTATTTATCTATTTGTTTTTTATTTAATATTTTTTATTTTTCAATTATAGTTGGCATACAATATTATATTAGTTTCAGGGGTACAACAGTGACCAGACATCTATACAACCCACAAAGTGATCACTCTGATTAATCTAACACCCATCTGACACTGTACATAGTTCTTACAATATTATCGGCTATATTCCTTATACTATGCTTTACATCCTTATGACTATTTTGTAACTACCAATTCATACTTTTTAATCCCTATCTCCTTTTTCTCCCACTCCCCTCTGAACCCCTTTTAATCTGGCAACCCTCAAAATGTTCTCTGTACATGTGAGTTTTTTTCTGTTTTATTTGTTTATTTTGTTCTTTAGATTCCACATGTGAGTGAAACTTATGGCATTCATCTTTTTCTGTCAGACTTACTCCACTCACCACAGTACCCTCTAGGTCCATCCATCTTGTTGCAGATGGCAA
>NW_011888802.1:9220206-9222745 GCF_000151845.1 Pteropus vampyrus | reverse complement strand
GTCCCTTGGGTGGGTTGTGTGCGCTCTCTTATTGTAGTTGACCCTTGGTTGCTGTCTGCATGTTGATGAGAGGGACTGACCCTTGGGCTGATTGGTTTTGAGGAATGGCTGGTGAAGGGCTGACCCTGTGGAGCAGAATTTGCTTTAGCAGGGCTCTGATGCCTGGCAGTCTGCCATTTGGGTGTCTTCTCCTTAGAGGCAGCCCTGGGTCCTTGGGCTTTGGCTCCATTTGAACATCAGGTAGTATACTGCATGTGTTGGCCCAAGAACCTCTTGGGAGAAGCCCAGCTGTAGGCCAAGTTCATCTGCAGCCTGTGCACTTTTGGGGATACCTGGTAAGAGTCACCAAGCAATCTGTAGATGGCTGCCACCCATGTTGGGCTTAGAGGAGACTTGAGAGGTCAAGCCAGGGACCAAGGCCAGGTGTCGCTAGTGCTGGGTTTGGGGCTGGTTAGCTAGAGTTACTGGGCACGCCGAGGCCAGATGCTGCTTCTTTGGGTTTTGTGAGCCTTTGAGAGATTTTAGAAAAGTTTGCAGCATGAACTGAGACAGGCCATTTGTATGGAAAAAACCACGGTAGGCAGCTTGGGTGGGCCCACAAATTGGGAGGGACAGGGTCTCAGGGAATCACGTAATTAAAGCGACCTGTGTTAACCAGGTTGGTGGAGACTCAAATATGGCTGCCACCTGTTCTGAATGCAGGGAAGGGGGTGGGTTCAACAAAGGAACAATGGTTATTTTCAGCACTTCTGTCCAGGAGAAAGCTGCCCCTCCAGCTCTCGCCCTGAAGACAGACAACTCAGTTCCTCCCCATGTGTCCCTGGCACTCTTCAAACAGCTGCCCCAGTACTGGAACTCAGAATGAGTGAGTCCATCACTGAGTATGTCCACACATGGGCACTTTATGTGGAATGTCTATGACTCTGCAGCCCTCTGTCTCACTTAGCCACAATCTCTGCTGGTTTTCACAGCTGGAGGTAGTGGAGACTTCTCTTCCCAGCACTGGAACCCTGAGCTGGGGAGCCCAGTATGGAGCTGGGACCTCTCACTCTTCTGGAGTATGAAGCTTCATAGCTGAGGTATCCTTCCTGATTCTTGACTGCCATACTCTGTTGTGGGACTGGTCAGTTTTGTGTCTCTATCTCTCCTACAAGTCTCGAGGTCATCTCTTACGTGTTTCCAGTGTAGGACTTCTGTTCAGCCAGACCTCAGGTGACTCCTGATGACTGTTGTTCTGTAGTTTCATTGTAATTTTGATGTGGTCGTGGGAGGCAAGCACAGTGTCTATGTTCTACACCATCTTGACGGGACTCAGACTATCTTTTTTTGAAAAGTTATTTATATCAGTACAATCTTCTATAGATATAAAAAGAATGTAATTATTCTTTCAGTTTATTTATTCTAAGTAGACAAAATGTTTATAAATTAAAGTAGGGAAAATTATCTTTTGGTTAGGTAAATAAAAAGAAAAGATTAAGGGAGACAATAGCTCTTTGAATATTTTATGCTTCTTTTGTTGACTTTAATATATGTCTTACATTTTGGTTATAAGCCATAGTTTTTTTATGTTAAACATTTTTCTCAAAGTGGTTAGTTTGTTGGTGATACATGGTGAGTGAGGCTGGTGACACTGCTGCCTTCTGGGAGAAAAGGGAGAGTGGCCTACATTCCTCTGTCCTTCACTTTTAAATCAGACTCATAACGAAGAAGGTAAACTTTTAATGACTTTATAAATAATTAACCTTAGTCAACTTTGGTAATTAAATTAAGCAAATCACTTAATTTTCAGATATAATTGCATGAATTGAAAAAATTAAAAGCTGGTGAGAGGTTAAATTTGCATCTCTCAGAATCTTGAGGTATATTTAGTAACTTAAAAGTGGACTAGGTAATACCCGCAATACAAGTGCACTTAACTAGAAGTTTGGAGACCTGGGTCTAAGTCCCTGCCCTTCTACACACCAGCTGAATCATTTTGGTAAACCACTTAAACTCTTGGAAATTGGTCTTGTTATTACTCAAAGTGAAGGCTAAAATAGGAAAATGATGAACTATGTCTTTTTGGTCTCTTCTCCATCTGTAATTTGAGTTTACAAAGATACCTTGTTCTCTTCTAGTTCTCGTTCTCTTAAAGATGAGTTAGGTCTGAAGGCCCTGGAGTATGGAAAAATGGGACCAGGAGACCTTTTCAAGTATAACTGCTCATTGAGCACCTACTGCTTTCTTCCCAGTCCTGTTGTTCTATGAAAAGCTATCAGAATGCTTCCTCCTCACTCTTCACAGTACCACACACACATATAATTGATAGCATGATCTTTTCAGAGTGGATGCTTTTAGAATTTAATACCTCAACATTAAAAAGACGTCCGAGAAAGTGATTCAATTCTTTTAAACATTGCTTTTTAGGAAATTCTATTGATGTTAAAAATTAATTATCTTAAATCACTATTTATCAAAAAAACAAATTTACCCGATGTGGATTTCTTTTAGATATATAGCCATTTTTCTATAAAGGTTATAAAGAAATTTTAATTTTATT
>NW_011888802.1:9218624-9220156 GCF_000151845.1 Pteropus vampyrus | reverse complement strand
TAATATTCCATTGTATATGTGTACCATCACTTTATCCATTCATCCATTGATGGACACCCAGGATGCTCCATATCTTGGCTGTTGTAAATAATGCTGCAATGTTCATATGGGTTGTGGATGTCCTTTCAAGGTAGTATTTTAGGTTTCATTGGATAAACACCCAGAAGTGGAGTTACTGTGTCCTTCTTCATCTCTTGTTATAGCCTTTGTTTTAAAGTCTATTTTGTCTAGTATAAGTATTGCTATCTCAAAGGCTCCTTAAACTACCCTCATTCTTTTGGATTCTTTTTCTTGTTTTTGTTCTGATTGGGTGTCTTTCACTACTCCATTCTCTAAATCACTGATTTGATCCTCTGCTTTATCCAATCTGTTAATTCCCTCTAATGTACTCTTCATCTAATATATTGTATTCTTTATTTCTGACTTGTTCCCTTTTATGTTTTCCATTTCCATTTTTATGTTTTCTATCTCTTTGTTAAAGTTCTCACTGAGTTCGCCTACTCTTCCACTAAGTTAATTGAGTATCGTTATAAATGGCGTTTTGAACTCTGCATCTTTATTGCCTATCTTCATTTTGTTTAGTTCTTTTTCTAGAACTTTGCTCTGTTCTTTCATGTAAGACATGTTTCTTTGTTTCCTTATTTTATTTGCCTCCCTGTTTTTGTTTCTATGTATTAGGTAGGGCTCCTAAGTCTCCAGGTCTTAACAGAGTGGCTTTATGTAGTAGGTATCCTGTGTGGCCCAATGGCACGATCTTCTCTGGTCACCTGAGCCAGGTGCTCAAAATGTGTCCCTTGGGTGGGTTGTGTGCGCTCTCTTATTGTAGTTGACCCTTGGTTGCTGTCTGCATGTTGATGAGAGGGACTGACCCTTGGGCTGATTGGTTTTGAGGAATGGCTGGTGAAGGGCTGACCCTGTGGAGCAGAATTTGCTTTAGCAGGGCTCTGATGCCTGGCAGTCTGCCATTTGGGTGTCTTCTCCTCAGAGGCAGCCCTGGGTCCTTGGGCTTTGGCTCCATTTGAACATCAGGTAGTATACTGCATGTGTTGGCCCAAGAACCTCTTGGGAGAAGCCCAGCTGTAGGCCAAGTTCATCTGCAGCCTGTGCACTTTTGGGGATACCTGGTAAGAGTCACCAAGCAATCTGTAGATGGCTGCCACCCATGTTGGGCTTAGAGGAGACTTGAGAGGTCAAGCCAGGGACCAAGGCCAGGTGTCGCTAGTGCTGGGTTTGGGGCTGGTTAGCTAGAGTTACTGGGCACGCCGAGGCCAGATGCTGCTTCTTTGGGTTTTGTGAGCCTTTGAGAGATTTTAGAAAAGTTTGCAGCATGAACTGAGACAGGCCATTTGTATGGAAAAAACCACGGTAGGCAGCTTGGGTGGGCCCACAAATTGGGAGGGACAGGGTCTCAGGGAATCACGTAATTAAAGCGACCTGTGTTAACCAGGTTGGTGGAGACTCAAATATGGCTGCCACCTGTTCTGAATGCAGGGAAGGGGGTGGGTTCAACAAAGGAACAATGGTTATTTTCA
>NW_011888802.1:9208287-9215264 GCF_000151845.1 Pteropus vampyrus | reverse complement strand
GAGTGAGGCTGGTGACACTGCTGCCTTCTGGGAGAAAAGGGAGAGTGGCCTACATTCCTCTGTCCTTCACTTTTAAATCAGACTCATAACGAAGAAGGTAAACTTTTAATGACTTTATAAATAATTAACCTTAGTCAACTTTGGTAATTAAATTAAGCAAATCACTTAATTTTCAGATATAATTGCATGAATTGAAAAAATTAAAAGCTGGTGAGAGGTTAAATTTGCATCTCTCAGAATCTTGAGGTATATTTAGTAACTTAAAAGTGGACTAGGTAATACCCGCAATACAAGTGCACTTAACTAGAAGTTTGGAGACCTGGGTCTAAGTCCCTGCCCTTCTACACACCAGCTGAATCATTTTGGTAAACCACTTAAACTCTTGGAAATTGGTCTTGTTATTACTCAAAGTGAAGGCTAAAATAGGAAAATGATGAACTATGTCTTTTTGGTCTCTTCTCCATCTGTAATTTGAGTTTACAAAGATACCTTGTTCTCTTCTAGTTCTCGTTCTCTTAAAGATGAGTTAGGTCTGAAGGCCCTGGAGTATGGAAAAATGGGACCAGGAGACCTTTTCAAGTATAACTGCTCATTGAGCACCTACTGCTTTCTTCCCAGTCCTGTTGTTCTATGAAAAGCTATCAGAATGCTTCCTCCTCACTCTTCACAGTACCACACACACATATAATTGATAGCATGATCTTTTCAGAGTGGATGCTTTTAGAATTTAATACCTCAACATTAAAAAGACGTCCGAGAAAGTGATTCAATTCTTTTAAACATTGCTTTTTAGGAAATTCTATTGATGTTAAAAATTAATTATCTTAAATCACTATTTATCAAAAAAACAAATTTACCCGATGTGGATTTCTTTTAGATATATAGCCATTTTTCTATAAAGGTTATAAAGAAATTTTAATTTTATTTTATCACTTCATATTTTTAAAAAGTTATTTTTCTGATACTGTCATGTGGTCCTTGACTTAGATTGGGTTGCCCTGAAGCAGACTTGGAGATGAGGATTTAGATGAAAGTATTTTGTTAAGAAATGTATTCAGGAAAAACACAGAGGTGAGTGGGGATCTGAAACAGGGAAGAGAAGGATGGGGAAGGGACAATAGTTGGGGGTAAGAGAGGGGTGGAATCAAAAGCAAGCTTGCTATGTCAAGTTAAACTGGCTCAATCTAGCAGGGTATATCTGGAGACAGGGTGTGTCACAACTCAGATTCGTCTCCATCAAGGATGAGGGAGCTGAATTATTTATACACTCATGCCTCAGTCTTTGAAGCTGCTGCTCGATAGGCATAGGGATGCACAAAGTTCTAGGAACTTGTTTTTTCCTATGTGCAAAGGAGTTTTGGACAACTAAGAGCAAGTTTTGGCTTAGGCAATAAAAATGAAAGAAATTGGCAAAGAGATGTGGAAACAGGAGCCGAGTGCTGAGAAGGGCTGTTGCAGGACTGGAGCAACCATAAACTGATGAAATATTACTTAATGAAGTAGTTTCTTATAAAGAACAGAGGGGTAGATCCTGAAAAGTCCACTTTACACATAAGTGTTTTTATTTGTGAGGGTTCTGCAGGAAACAGATTGCAAAGTGCACTGAGTAATTTGAGGAGTTTAATAAAAGGACTATTCATAAAAGTGTGGCAAAGAGCAGGGAACCCTGGGATGACCAACACGAGTGATAAGTATATTTCCATCTTTGGGCTTGAAAGGGTAAGGAGAGGGAGCATAGAAATGCTTGGAAGAGAAGTTATGTCCTGCTTTTTAGGTGGAAGGAAGACCGGTCCACTGAAATAGTCTGGTCTCACTCTTCATCTTCCTTTCCTTTCCGGCTAGTTCTTCCATCAGCCAAACAAGAAGCCAGAGGTCTCTGGAAGATCTTGTATTGGTTCTTATTGGAATTCATAGAGCAGAGCCGAGTAGAGACAGGGGCAGAGGTGACACAAAGGGATAAATGGAAGATACACACAGGGGGAAAGAGGAATAGTTAAATTTATTCAAAACAAGTTTAATCATCTAAGCCCATGCTGCAAGGCACTTCTATGGTTTTTTTTTTATTCCAGGAAGGTACTCTAAAAAATTTTTTTTTCAGGATCTTTAGGATAAAAATCTATTCATCAAACTTGAACTCCTTTTTCTACCCCTTACCAGATTGCCCTACTTACTTTTCTAGAGTTACTAAAAGAGAAATAACCTAATCCTTAGGAGTTCTTTCTCACTACCTGGAAATGTGACCTTTTTTCAGTGCAAGATTGGGCTTTTAACTCCATTTCATGTTTATCTTTTAATGCTTGAGTGTCTGTGTTCTTCTCAGCATAAAAATCTTCTCTGGTCACCTAGATTTCTTTTTTTTTCTTTTCTTAAATTGAAAAGAGCTTTATTTTCTGTAATTATATGGTATGTTTGTTATAAGTAATGCAAACAATGCCAATTTAAAAAAAATAACAAAAATTTACCTTCAGTCCATGAACCAGAGAATAATAATAATTATTAATATATTACTGGTTATCCATCCAATTTCAGTTTGTATGCACATGCACATGCACACACACATACACACACATACACACATACACACAGGGCAAACACATACATGTAGACTTATTTGTAACAGTGGGACCATTTACAAAATTATTTGGATTTTTTCCTTTAATAATCCACAGAAATTCTTCCATATTTAGGTAGATATATCAGCACAATAATTTTATTATAGTATAGATATTTTATTACATGAATTTAAGTAATTTACATCATTTAATGAATGCCACAATATTAAGCATGTAATTTCTGATAGTTTGACATTCTTTTCTATTACAAACAATGTGAGTATGGTCTGGTTGTACTATTTGTATTTGTACTATTATAAAATAGTTGTACTATTTTATTCTTGATTTTTATAGATTAACTGTAAATCTCTTGTTGGAAATTTTTTATTGAAGGAATTTCTTCCATTTCCCAGAACTGACTTTTTTTTGGAATGCTAGTTCTAGGTGATATCTTCACTTTGGCCTGAATTTTATTTTATCTACTAAACTGTTCATTACTATGACAATGGAATACTTCCATTGTATATTTATTAACCTTTTCTGATAGAAATACATGGAAACCTCTTGAGGCTAGTGTAAATAAAAATGGAACATGTATTATGATGCTACAGAGGTGTTTCATGTGATCCAAGGTCAGAGTTACAGTAGGGCCTTAAGAACAGACTGAACTGGAGAACAGAGGGCTAAAGGAGACTAGGAAAGTCTTTGTGTGTATGCGCTTAATCTCTCCTTCTATGTCAGTATATAAATCTGATTAAAGCCAGTCTTCCTCAGTTTCCCATTCCTTATATAACTTATTATTTATTCCATTGAAAAAAATAATGTTGGTAGTTCTCTGATCCAAGTCCTAATTTCCTTAGGAAAGGGCTAATTGATTAAACTAGTTTGGGTTTGGATGCTCACTCCTGATCTCTCTGATTCCATGAGTGGTGAGTAGGACCCAGTAGCATTGTACACATATGGTCACCAGAAGCTCCGCTGCTACTGTCATGTGGATTGTGGGAATATGATTGACAGTTAGTTCTAAGACAAAGGTAGATGGGCAGCCAAGCTGAAAGTCAAAAGTAATAATTGGAGACTTCAAAAACCAATTTTCATTAATGGATAGACCAAGAAGGCAGAAGACCAATAAGGAAATCGAAGACTTGGACATCACTATGAACTAAGTCAATATAACAGAAGATATCTATTGAACACTCTACCCAACAACAACAGAATACATATTCCTCTCAAGTACACATGAGATGTTGTCTATAATAGGCAACATGCTAGGACATAACACAAACTTCAATAAATTTAAAAGGATTTGAATCATACAAAGTATGTTCTCTGACTATAATAGAATGAAATTAAAAATAAACCAACAAGAAAGAAACTTGGAAAATTCACAAATATATGGAAATTGCACAACATTCTCCTAAATAACCATGGATCAAAGAAGATACACCAGGGAAGATACTTGGAAATAAATAAAAGAAGATACACATACAAAATGCATGGCATGTAGCCGAAGCAGTGCCTAGTGGGAAATTTATAGCTGTAGATGTCTATATTAAAAATTTACGATCTCCATGGAAGCATATTACCTGTGCCTGATACATCCTCCAGAGTTCTTGATAAGACATGTAGACTTGCAGAAATACGAAAAAAAGAAAGATACCATAATATCGTAAATTAAAGGTGAGAAAGTTAGGTTTTCCAAAGCAGAATTCAGTAACTGCATTTCTGGTGAGTTAAGATGAATTAAGATGCACGTTATTAAAAAACCCAACTCATATTATGACCTTTAAATCAAAACAGGAGACAGAAGCTGGACAAGCATTTTGGTTATTTTTATTAACCAAATTTTATAATGACATATAATATTAACTTTATAATCAGAGGATGAGCACCCATTATATAGAAACAAACCTTGAATTTAAAATGTTTCCACTTTAATTATTAACATAAGGAATAAATACTAATTGTGATCTGTTTGCCACAATATCATTTTTGTTTTGTGATTTTCCAATTGTATTGTAAGAAAAGGTCTTCATATTTCATTTGGTTAGAAAAGGAATTCTGTATTTAAAAAATGTCTAATATGTGTCAGGAATTGTTAAGCTCTTTTGTATACATTTACTCATGTCATTGTCTTATTATCTCTACTGAGACACGCATTATTGTCATCACTTCAGAAATTAAGAAATTGAGGCTGTGAGAGATTATATAATTTAACCAAAGTCATGGCCTATAAATAAAGGAGATGAATTTGAAAGGTCTGACACATGCTTGAGCTTCTACATTTTTCATTCTCCAGGCTGCCTACAATCTGCCACCTTCATTTCTGCATTTTGCTGGGAGAATCCCACCTAGTTCTTTTAGCCTGTACTTTTCCTACAAATTATCTCAATGGCAACACATAGAAGAAGCCCTTGGATTGCTCTTTTTATTACTTCAATTGCCAGAGAAATTTTGTGTTCTACCTCTCATCTTACCAGAATGATAATTGAAGAATCAGCCTGATTGAATTTGAAAAGTAATGATAATTCCTCATATATTACTTTGTCTATTTTTATGTGCCTGCCTGAGCTTCAACAGGATTTAAGACATTTAATTCACATTTTCAAGGCTTTAAAGTGCGTCAAAAACTTTGACAGGCATTGTCTTATTCTGAATTTGATTTAATTTGACTCTAGTCTGAACTTATTCTCAATGTGTAACCATCCACATTTGTAACAAAAATTATTTCTTATATTTTCTTTTCCATTTTTAGATTACATAAATTTTATACTGTCACTACCTTGGTCAAAATTTCACTGTATAATTTGACTTATAAATATATGTCTATAAAAACCAAAATATATCTGTTTGTTTTGTGTTTTTAGACAATTGGTTTTTCTCTGAAAAGTGCCGCATGCGATTATGTGCTATTGATTGTCTGATGACAACACTAATGCATTTTTCTATCCATGTTATAAATTCCAGGACTTTTACTGGTTTATGGTGACTGTTTCACTTTGGATACATGATGAAATCACTTTGCCTACATAAGCTAGTATTAAAAAACAAACAAACAAAAAAAACCCTGTATGTTAAAAAAGAGATTCAATCTCAGTGGGTTAGTTCAGTCATGGTCAAGCGACCCAAAGATAGCCAATCGTTTTGAGGACAATGGCATGACCTAATGTGAAAAGACGAGCATAAACAGTCAGATTTCCTCTCTAAGGAAGTTCAGCTTAGAAAAATCAAGAGAATGAGGTGGTTGCCAAAAGGAACTGAAATGACAGGAGTTATGGTGTAGGGTCAGGATCACTGGAATTATGAGAAGCCAAAGGTTTGAGATGGCACACACTATGAAGCAGAGAACTGAGGACGAAGAAGCCAGGTAAAAAGTAACCACAAGAAAATACGAATGAACTAGCTGAATTATGTTAATGTTGGCTCTCAGAGTAAAAAATTCTGTGCTCCAGTATGTCAATTCCTGCTCTTCCTGAAACCAGGTTTTACTCTAAGTTCTGTCTTTGTGAAGATCAGCCCTTGCGCAGAGGATCAAAGGATTGTGTGTAATTCTTTGTATGATTCTTGTAACGAAACTCCTGTTGCCTAAAATAATTCATGAACTTCTGGTCTGTATAATCAGAAGAATCTAGGGGTCCCTTAATTGGGGAATCAGGACTTCTTTTCTCAAATTGATTGCTTTTTAAAAAAGTAAACAATTTCATATTTTTAATTGTATAATTGAATTTTAATTATAAGATGAAATTTTTTTAAAAAGGAGATTCAATTGAGCCAGATAATAGCACTGATTTAAAAGCAAACATATCTCTTTTTAGTCTTTAATAACCAATAGCAAGTAAGAAAAGGTTAGACCTTGCAACTTTTCCTCTCTTCTTTCTCAGTCTCTTTGACCAAAATTAAATTTCAATTACATAAACCTTATTTCCTGTTGCTAATCGCTTACTCTAGTCAGTATTCTTTAAATAGTTATTAAGGCTTGGATGAGATTTCTGTCATTTCTGAAACTAAGAAAAAACTTGGATCAGCCCATTAACAGAACAGGAAATTCTCTAATATCCTCAGGATATGTATAGAAACCCATCACAATTAAATACAAGAGGAACTAACTTCTCCTGGGGATATTTATTAAATAAACTTGCCTAAATATGTCTGAAAAATACATTATCTTTCTAAAAGAGTCTAATTACCAAGATCCATTTATCTAATTAAGTGACCCTCAAATACTCTCCTTTTTCTTTTGAAAATCCTCTATGATAATGAATTTGCTATAATAAAACCAGCTTGCTAAAATGTGTACCAAAATAATTAACTCATTTGTGCATCTTTTGTATTTCCTATGTTAGATAAAAGCATTCAGAACAAAACAAAACATAATTCCACCCTCCAAGACTGAATAAAGTAACTTTTCCTAAACAATTTTTCAAG
>NW_011888802.1:9179379-9208237 GCF_000151845.1 Pteropus vampyrus | reverse complement strand
TGTGAAGATCAGCCCTTGCGCAGAGGATCAAAGGATTGTGTGTAATTCTTTGTATGATTCTTGTAACGAAACTCCTGTTGCCTAAAATAATTCATGAACTTCTGGTCTGTATAATCAGAAGAATCTAGGGGTCCCTTAATTGGGGAATCAGGACTTCTTTTCTCAAATTGATTGCTTTTTAAAAAAGTAAACAATTTCATATTTTTAATTGTATAATTGAATTTTAATTATAAGATGAAATTTTTTTAAAAAGGAGATTCAATTGAGCCAGATAATAGCACTGATTTAAAAGCAAACATATCTCTTTTTAGTCTTTAATAACCAATAGCAAGTAAGAAAAGGTTAGACCTTGCAACTTTTCCTCTCTTCTTTCTCAGTCTCTTTGACCAAAATTAAATTTCAATTACATAAACCTTATTTCCTGTTGCTAATCGCTTACTCTAGTCAGTATTCTTTAAATAGTTATTAAGGCTTGGATGAGATTTCTGTCATTTCTGAAACTAAGAAAAAACTTGGATCAGCCCATTAACAGAACAGGAAATTCTCTAATATCCTCAGGATATGTATAGAAACCCATCACAATTAAATACAAGAGGAACTAACTTCTCCTGGGGATATTTATTAAATAAACTTGCCTAAATATGTCTGAAAAATACATTATCTTTCTAAAAGAGTCTAATTACCAAGATCCATTTATCTAATTAAGTGACCCTCAAATACTCTCCTTTTTCTTTTGAAAATCCTCTATGATAATGAATTTGCTATAATAAAACCAGCTTGCTAAAATGTGTACCAAAATAATTAACTCATTTGTGCATCTTTTGTATTTCCTATGTTAGATAAAAGCATTCAGAACAAAACAAAACATAATTCCACCCTCCAAGACTGAATAAAGTAACTTTTCCTAAACAATTTTTCAAGGAAAATGAAAAACATTATGGACCTCATTGTTATTTGTGGCAGTGGCAATAAAATGACTGAAGGAAATGAACAACATGAATTATATTTGTAAAATAAAGAAAATTTTCATTTTTACCTTTAATGTAATAAAAGCAATAATAAAACATTATTCCAGATAATCAAACAATAATTATCTCATAAAAGGGAGAAAGCAAGCATTAAAATATCTCTCCATAAAATAAAAGCTTGCTATAACATAGCGTGCTCTATATTGGAATTCAGCAAAATGGAGTCCCGTTCAAGGAGCATTAGTCATCTAACTATTGGAAATATCTTTTGAGGTCAGGAGCTTTTCAATTTAATCTCTCAAGAATTTCTTCTTTTTGAAACAAAACCCCTCTCCCCACAATCCAGGTTGATCTATATACATAATTCTTTTCTTCCTTTTGCATCATTTGCTCATAGCTTATCACTGTATTTAAAAGTACTCTCCCCCACTTCTTCTTGGCCAGTCTAAATTACAAGAGACAGTTCCAGAAAGTGGGATCAATAATTCTGACATTTGGGTTTGAACTCAAGTTCTACAACAGTAGAAAGTGTTAAAAACAAGACAACTGGCCCCAAATGGTGTCAGTTACACTAAGCCCCAATTCACCAAACTGAATTTAATTATAGTTTTGGCTCTCAAAAGTGGAATCTTAAACCAGTCAATCAGGAATCACCTGTTTAGCACAGGTTAGGTCATCTGCCTGATAGACGCTTGCTATTGCCTAAAAGAAAGTAACCTTGCAATAACCAACCTGCTTTTTAGTCTAGTATTACTTCCCTGTTCCTGCTCCTTTCTGTCTATAAAAGTCTTTAATTTTACACAACTCCTTGGGACTCCTTTTTAACTACTAGATCGAATGCTGTCCAATTTATGAATTGCTGAATGAGGTCAATGAGATCCTTAAAATTTACTCAGTTGAATTTTGTTTTTTAACAGAAGAAAGCTTTGAAGTTTAGTTTTGTCCCTGGTAAGCTGGTAATTGATCATTTGTCTCATGGGATTGAACTGAAGGTCAAATGACATAATTGAAATTTAAAACAAAAGGTCCATGACATGAAAAGTTTTCCACAAATTATATCCCCTTCATAGGATTTTTGTAGCAATTACAGCCACAGTGATCTCTCCTTTAGGCATATTATACCAAGCTTGCCTCTCATTTGGCCCTTCATATACTTTGTGTAATTAGTCAACTTTCAAGTTTGCTGAAAAGCAGTTACCAAACACTTGCTAAGAGTCATATTTGGTATTAGATGCTGGTAAAAATAGAAAAAAATATTCACAAGAATCTAATAATCTATGTTAAATGAGAGTCCAATAACTTGGGTTTTGTAGAGCTGAAAAAAATGACTACGTCTCACCTTAAATTGAAGCAGTTATAAAGGGTGGTTCTGAGGAAGTAGCTTTAAAAAATTTTATGACCACAGATAAGACCGTGGCCATAAGATTCTTCTCCTCTTATACATTTCTGTCAGTCAGTGACAAAGATTAGATTTTAAAGATTGCTTTCTTTTTGAAGCCTATTCTTTCAAATTCTAAAGGAAGCCACAGTTAACTTGAAAGAAGAAGGAAATCGTAAGGGCAAGAGGCTAGTAAGTAAAAGTATTCAGACTCAAAACTTCTTGAAGTCTTGCTAATGGAGATGAGCACAGACATTTACTCTAAGCAAAGAAACCATAAGACTGACCTAGAAAAACCTATGATTATTTTAGCTCTAAAGTGATCATCAGGGACCCAAACCTCTACCAGTGGGAAACAGGTTGCAAAAGTCTAGTCCCTAGGGAGGGCAAACTTCTTTCCCACTTTTGTATGGCCATAGAGAACAAGAAGAATGAAGAAACTTGGAAGTAATATCAGGGATGCATGCAGAATCAGGGCTGCCAGATGGACTTTCCCAGGCCAGGAAATATACCTCTGTCAGGGTGGGAGGCCTCCCTGTTTCTGCCCAGCAGGAGTTGATAAATCCTGTGGACCAGAGATTACTTTCCATTTCCTATTCTTCCCATTTTTGGTAGAAAAAAAAAATTATTATTTTAAAAATTACAGTTATCCTGTTCCTATGACATCATTGGGTACTGAATTTGAAAGCATCTTACTTTTCTTTCACTTTGTGGCTTCCTGATCAGGAGAAGCAACACGTGGAGCTTATGCAGAAGACTGTCTCTCAGAGATCCTGGAGTTTGACCTTGGTGCAGGAACTGGCTGGAATTTTGTGGTTGTTTCCCTAGGGCAAGAGGTGAATATATTTTTCTTAAGAAAAGAAAGCTGCGCATTGGGTACTTTGGTGGTCAAAGAGACAGGTGTGTCAGGACCTGCTATTTGTTCTATGATATGATTCTTTGTTTATTTCTTTATTAATATTATTTTTTTATTAATATTACTTTTCTATAATAATAATATTATTAGTTTTGTAATGGAAACTTGAATTTTACATTTCTCAGCCTCTTTTGAAGCTATTAGAAGTGATGTATGCATTTAGGTTACACCCTTAAAAGGAAAGAACTCCCTCACTTCTGGCTTTTAACTTCCTGTTGGCTAGAATGTGGACACACTGGTGGTGAACCACCTTGGGCCATGTGACTGAGGGAAAATCTCTTAGTTTGGTGAGACCAAAGAAGGGAATTGGGTTCCCAACAATCTTGGAGTCATCATATCAACACTGGATGACTTTATCCCTGGAATGAAATGAGAGAGGGAGAGGGAGAAGGATGGGAGAGGAGGGACAGGGAGGGTAAAGGAAGAACAGAAGGGATTTGTCTTTTAAAACTTTTATGTTTGGTATATAAAATCATGAATTGGGTTAGTTCACTTAAGGCAGTGATTTTCAATGGGAGATGATATTGCCCTGCCCACCCCCTGCCCATGGGACTTTTGACAAGATCTGGAGACATTTTTGGTTGTCTGGAGATTAAATTCTATGGACCGGTGATTACTTTGCTACTATCATGAGGTGGGTAGAAGCGAACAATGCTGATAAACATCATACATTGCACAGGAGAGCCCCTGTGACAAATTACTGCCTGACCTAAATTTCAGTAACCCTATAGCAAATTTAAGTAGCAAATTTAAGAAACCCTGACTTCGGTAAAGTGTTGATAAAATTAAAAAGAGGTCCAAAGATTGAAATAAAAGATCAGTTGGCCTGGAGCATAGCGCAATGGCAGAAAGGAAACTAGAAAAATCAAGCAGGCCCAAACTGTTAAATTTCTTTTAAACCATGTGAAGGAGTTCAGACTTTATACTGCGGGCATTTAAAAATCAGAATTGAAGCAGAAGCTTAACACGATAGGATTTGCATTCTAATGAAATAAATTTGACTGCAGTGTGCCGAGAGGCCTGGAATGAGCTGGTCTAGAGGTCATTTATCTCAAGTTGTGAGATAATGTTCCTGGCTAAGGTAATGCAGTAGGAAAACAGACAGATTGAGGAGACATTTGGAAGTACACATAAAGTACTTTGTGATTGTTTTGACATGTTGGTGAAGGAGAGAGAGGGTTTCCATCTTTGGATGAGAGGCATGGAAGTGGCACTCACTGAGAAAAAGATAATTTCTTGATTTTGTATATTTTTTCTAGCAGAGGAGACACAGCTATGAGGCAAGGGACTTAACAATAAAATCATCAACATCATCACCAGATTTCTACAGGTATTTGGAATTGAGGAGGAAGGCATTATTTTTCACATTTAGTGAAACAAGCAAAATGTAAGTCATCTCTGAAGAACAAACATCAGGACCTGGGGCCCGAATAAATAAGCCCTGGTAAATCTTTTCACTAAAAGTGACAATTTCCTCTTGTAGTAAGTATACTATGTCATGTTGAGACGGTGGTGGTGTCAGACTGGAGTATTTAACTAGAGTTATGTGCCCTTCTTCCCCATTTTTGTAATTAAAATAACAGTAAGAATTACTATCTGAGTTGAAAGTTGTTTGCGTCTGAATTGCTATGGTTAATTAAACACATCTCAGAAATAGACAACTTTCTTAAGGTTTCCAAGTGCTTTTATATCAATGAGAGAATCGAAGTTAAATTTGAAAGTTATTCTTGGGAAAAGATTTGTTATTTAAAATTTAAGAAATATATAAAAAATATGGATTGGCTAACTCAAGAAATTCGACATCAGTCCTAGTTTCAGGGCACATATTAAAATTTTTAAAATGCTAAATGCATTAAATACACATAAAATAAGCTCTCCTGTAAGAATGGAAATTCATCCTTATGATCTATAATAAATTTAAGGCTTTATTCGGATCTCTTAGAAAAGTCATTAATTCTTAAGACTATTAATTCATTATTCCAATGACCATGAAAGAAAAACTAGATAAGATAGGCTTAAAAAAACTCACTGAAGAATTTTTATTTTTTACCTTCAAAATTTAAAGTCATTTAAAAACTTATTGAAATGATTTAGTTTTAAAATTAAGAGAAATCACAACATAAAAATTCTGATGTCGAAGCCTAAATAATTAAATCATGATATTCCCAGGTGAATTTGATATTACATAATTAATTCACAAACACAGCATATCCCAGAATGTGTGACATTTTTTTGCACTGTTTACTTGGCATGCTTCTACTACTCGTAGTTTTCTAAAAGTCAGAGAAAATCACAAAACCAAAAAAACTCTAGAACAAATTATTGCTGAAAATGCACTAAGTGTACACTAGTTTTTCAAGAGGTTAAAAATAGTTTTTCTTTGTTTGGATATACATTTAAATATTTTGAATTAAATTTTGATGTATGTAGTGTCTCTAGAAAAATGAAAAGCTTAGGACCTCTACATATGAATATTTTATTAGCATTTAGTATATCCTACCGAGTTTACTTGAATACATTTTTATTTCAAATTTATTCTTTAATATAGCCTCTTAGTCACGATGTTTTATCTAATAGCACATTGAGATTCAGAGTTCTTTTTGGTGGAAATGAAAATACAAAAACTTATTTGCTCCCTCTGCTGGAGAAATGGGTGTTAATTTAAAGAGACAATATGATTTTGACCTCTGAAAAGCAATTTGTATGTTTTATTTCTTAAACCCAAGAAGTGGCTCAGGAAGCAAATGCAGTGGTATCTAGAGAGATAGAAATAAGGCATGTTTAGTAAGGTACATTCTATTTTAAAGATTAAAGTAAAAAGATTCTCTTTTAGACAATATTAACTTGAGAATGAAGATTTAAATGTCTGTTCACTTCCTAGAATTACCTGTCTATTTATAAACATGAAATGCCTATTTTGTGTTCTCTTATAGATGACGTGGGCTCTTGAGTACTGTATTTTTATAACATCAATACCCAAGCAAATAAAACAATATATCTTGCATGACTTTTAGCATTTAGAATTTCTTTATTTTGATTTTTCTCTTCTCTTTGTTCCTCAATGGTAAATTCTTCTATTACTAGAGTTTTATAGTAAAATTTTATTATTTAGACTAAAAAAACAAATTTAAATATTTGTTTTTTTTGACAGTGGTTGGGTTAAAAAATGACTCTGTGCTGGTTTCTAGGAAAATCCCAAATTATTGGTGGATTTTTAGATCCCTCTTTAGAAGGGAACTCTGGTAATTACACTAGTCGAGTCTAGGTTTGTGGATTTCAGATCATAAATAACTAAAGACTATGTGTGGAAAGCAAAGATGCTTTTTTAAATCCCCCCATATACACTTTTCTAGAAGATCATTCACCAATATGTCACAATCGTGGGATTTTAACATTTATTGTGCCCTAAATACCAGGAATTGTGCTTTATATGAATAATCTTTAGTCGTTTCTCAAATATATGAAGATTGGTATTAAACTAGTCCCATTTTACAGATGAAAAAACTAAGGCCTAATAAGTAAGTAACTTGTCTATGTTCAAATGTCTAATAAGTGACCAAGCAAAGATTTTAAACCAGGCTGCCTAATTCAAGACTGGAGCTGGCACATTTAACCATTATAGGAAGGTTTGAATGATGTCTATAGTGAAATGTCACCTGAAAGATGTATGACTGCCTTTAAACCAATAAAAACTTATATATGTTACCACAAAGCTGCCATTTCTTCCTGCAAGGCATTATATTAATGCAAGTTGTCCATGAAATGTAAGTTTGTAGGAGACTTATTGTTCTTTCAGACTGGTGTAGTGAAGACAACCTGATGAGGCTTTATTGGGGAGATGCATGGCACATTAGACTTCCTGGTTAAGAAGTTTGATTCTCTGGGTTAAAAGGTCAAAGTTTTCTCATTGTTAAAATGTATGTGCCTCTTGCAGGAAAGCCATAATAATAAATTTGGGAAGATGTGTATGATGTGCTGAACCTTGCAATGTGGAATAATATGCTCTATAAATACTCAGTAAAAAAACCTATCAGCCTAAAAGCTGACTTGATGTGTAGTTATACTCTTGTGCATCACATATGGTAATGGAATAGAAAATTACCTGGAAAAAAATCTTTTACACTGTTAGAAGATTCAATTCAATGCCTTAAGCTGAAGAATTTTGAATTAGAGCGTTAACACCTTATTTAATAGTTTGAATACTGACTTCTCACCAATTTAAAGGAAATGTAATAATGCATCTGCTGCTTTTTGATGATACAGTATAGTTAAACTTTAATACAGGGCCATTGAGTCTATTGCTACTTGAATAAGTTGATATTTTCTACATATTTCAGCAGATGATTTCTGATTAATTGATTGATTTAACCAATTATACATCTGATTATGAACTACTGATAGGCCAGCTATATTAAGTAAAAACAATGGTATGAGAATTTTGACTATGACCATTCAACACATAGTTTAAGCTATAGGAACTATGATAGTTAAATTGTTAATCATAAACCATTTGAGGTCTATACTTTTAAGTTAACTGGGTAACAGAAATTGTCCACTGAATTTTATATACCATAGACTTATTCTCAAAACATAAAACCAATTCCTCAACCAGAAAATAGTAATTCTATTTCTAACACCCCAAATTCTCCAACACAGTGTGATGACATTGCACAGAAAAATCTCTTGAGGAGAAACTGCACTAGTAGTATTAAGAATCCTTCCAATGGGCCAATGGGCATCAGATATATCTGCCATATCACCTCAGGAAACTAGAGCAAAAAAAGGGGAGAACAAATAGTTCCTGCTACACTATTGCACAGAGGGTTGTATTAGAGGACATAAGAGGTATGCCCAGGGCCTTTGAGAAAAATATGTGTGAGGAGTATTTGAGAAGTCCCATAATAGATGTTTCTGTCAAAGGCAAAACAGTTTGTATTGCTATTAATGTGATTCTGTTTTTATTATATTACAACTAGCATGGTCTGAGAAAATACAAGTGTATTTGTACATGTTACATTACACATGAGAAATGAGATCCAAGGAGGTTGTAACTTTTTCAATAATATCACCACTTTTATTGGCGAAAATAAACTGCAAATACTATCTGAGAAAAAAAGATTCCTTGATACAGTGAATATCATAGCTGAAAAAGATCTTAAATTACAGATGTCAGTTCAATTCAAAGAGGCCATGTTTGCTGGCTCTAAAGAAGCAAGCTAGCCTGAATCCTATGGCCATAAAGAAATAAATTTTGCTATATATTTATTTTATTTTATTTTATTTTTTTAAATTTATTTTATTTTATTATTATTTTTTATGATGACATTGCTTAACAAAATCTAGTACATTTCAGGTGAACGATTTAACAGTAAGGCAAATATATATAATATACATTATATATATGTATTATATATCATATGTGTATACATATGTATATGTTATATACATATATATAATATATATGTATATGTTATATACACATATATAATATATATATTGCATTGTGTGTTCACCTCCCACAGTTAGATTTCTTTCCATCACCACATATTTGACCCCTTTTACCTCTTTTACCGCTCCCCTCTTTCCTTCCCCCGACTCTCTGGTAACTACTAGTCTATTGTCTATGTTCATGAGTCTGTTTGTTTGTCCTGTTCATTTGTTGCTTATAATTTTTTATCCAACATATTAGTGATATCATGTGATTTTCAACTTTTTCTGCCTGGCTTATTTCACTTAGTGTGATTATCTCAAGGTCCATCCACTTTGTTGCAAATGGCAGTATTTCATCTCTTCTTATGACTGAGTAATATTCCATTGTATATATGTACCACAGCTTCTTTAGCCAATCATCTATTGTAGGACATTTTGGTTGCTTCCATGTCCTGGTCACTGTGACTAATGCTGCTATGAACATGGGTGTGTAAATATCTTTTCGCATATGAGTTTTCAAGTCTTTGAGTTAAATACCCAGTAGAGGGATTGCTGGATCATATGGTAGATTGATTCTTAGTTTTCTGAGGAACCTCCATACTGTTTTCCATAGTGACTGTACCAATATGCAGTCCCACCAGAGGGTTCCTTTTTCTCCGCATAGACTCCAACACTTGTTACTACTTGTCCTACTGATAACAGCCATTATAACAGGTGTGAGATTGGTATCTCATTGATTTTGATTTGCACTTCCCTAATAGCTAGCAATGTTGAGCATCTTTTCATATGTTTGTTGGTCATTTGTATGTCTTGGGAGAAGTGTCTGTTCAGGTCCTCTGCCCATTTTTTGATTGGATCGTTTGTTTTTTTGTTGTTATTGAGTAGTATGAGTTCTTTGTATATTTTGGATATTAGGCCCTTATTGGAGGTGTTGCTTGCAAATATATTTTCCCATTTAGGTGGTTGTCTCTTTATCTTGTTGACAAATTGTTTTGCTGAGCAAAATGTTTTTAGTTTGATGTTGTCGCATTCATTATTACTTTTACTTCCCTTGCCATAAAATCCTCTTTAAGTCCAAGGTCCATGAGTTTAGTTCCTATGTTTTATCCTATGCAGTTTATTATTTCAGTTCTTATATTCAGGTACTTAATCCATTTTGAGTTAATTTGGGTGTGTGTTGATAGACAACAGTCTAGTTTCATACTTTTGCAGGTGGATTTCCAGTTTTCCCAGCACCATTTATTGAAGATACTTTCCTTGCTCCCCTGTATGTTTTTGGTTCTTTTGTCAAAAATTGTTTGCCCATATATATATAAATTTACTTCTGGATTCTCAATTCCGTTTCACTGGTCTGTGTGTCTGTTTTTTTCTGCCAACACCATGCCGTTTTGATTACTGTTGCTTTGTAATATAATTTGAAGTTGGACAGAGTGATGCCTCCAGCCTCATTCTTTTTTCTCAGGATGGCTTTGGCAATTCGGGTTTTTTTGTACTTCCATACAAATCTGATTTTTTGTTCTCTTTCTTTAAAAAATGCCAATTGGATTTTGATGAGGATTGCATTAAATCTGTATAATGCTTTAGATAATAAGGTCACTTTAACTATGTTGATTCTTCCAATGCAAGAACATGAAGTATCTTTCCATTTCTTTGCATCTTCTTCAATTTCTTTTAATAGGGTTTTATAGTTTTCATTATATAGGTCCTTCACATGTTTTGCTAAATTTATTCCTAGGAATTTTATTTTTGTTGCCGCTGCAAAAGGAATTATTTTTTCCACTTCTTTTTCTGACACATCACTGTTAGAGTATAGGAACGCTATGGATTTTTGAACATTAATTTTTTATCCAGAAACTTTACTGTATTTGCTTATTGTTTCTAGGAGTGTTCTTGTGGAGTCTTTAGGGTTTGTATATAGGGAATCATGTCATCCACAAATATTGACAGTCTGACTTCTTCATTTCCTGTTTGGATGCCTTTTATATCTTTGTCTTGTCTGATTGTACTCGCTAGGACCTCCAATGTTATATTGAATAACAGTGGTGATAGTGGACAGCCTTGTCTTGTTCCTGATCTTAGAGGAAAGGTTTTTAGTTTTGCACCATTAAGAATAATGTTAGCTGAGTGTTTGTCATATATGGCCTTTATTATGTTAAGGTACTTTCCTTCTATACCAGTTTTGTCAAGTGTTTTGATCATAAATGGATGCTATATCTTGTCAAAGGCTTTCTCTGCATCTATCGATATGATTATATGATTCTTATTTTTTAATTTGTTTATACGGTGTATCACATTAATTGATTTGCTTATGTTGAACCATCCCTGTGCCTCTGGGATGAAGCCCACTTGATTATAGAGTACAATCTTAAAATTTGCTATAGAAATGTATAGAATATATAGAAGAGGGAATAAATTATGATTTAATTTAATAAATTATGATTTAATTTAATAAATCATGGTACAGTCATACAGTGAAATTCTATGTAGCTTTTAAAAAGAATATGGCAGGTAAATTAAAAAATGCTATAGATAAATAAAAGTGAAAATTTAAAATATGTTCAGATATGAACGTGCCCGATTTCATCTGATTTTAGAAGGTAAGGAAGATTGATTCTGGTTAGTACTTGGATGGGAGACCACCTAGGAATACCAGGTGCTGTTGGCATTTAAAAAAAAAAATGTTCAGGTAAGCCACAAGAAGCCAGGAAAATGAAAACAGAGAAAACAAACAGAAAACAAAAAAATAAAACAAAATTGCAGACTTAAGCTGTAACACATCAATAATTTCACTAACTCTAAATGGTCTAAATACACTAATTGAAACAGTGTGACAGAGTGAATAAAAAATTATCAAACTATATTCTGACTTCAAGAAATTCACTTCAAATATAATGGTTTAGGTAGACTGAAAATAAAACAATGGGAAAGTATATATCATGCAAACATTAATCAAAAGAAAGCAGGAGCAGCTATTTTAATATCAGATAAAATAGACTTCAGAGCAAAGAAAATGATCAGAGACTGAAAGGAAGTTTATATAATGATAAAAGAGTCAAGCACCAAGAGGACATAGCAATGATAAATGTACGTGCATCAAACAACAAGCTTCATATCCTAAAGCCTCCTATTTATCAATGTTTTTGTACAACTTAAGAGAGATACTATTTATTTAGAATGTCTTAATGATTGTTCTCTATATTTACAACATCAGTTTAATGTTTTCCTTGACCTGTCAAGCTTTTCAATATTGACGTTTTTCCATTAGAGAATAATTTACCAATCCTTATGTGGTATAGAGTGACTAGTTGGGCAGATCGACACTTCCAGTGGTTTAAAGCTATTAAAAGGTTTAAATTATTAGCACATGTGAGGGAAGGTATATAGTGTATTTTGAGAATACACTATGTGATGTGAGATGTGAGAAAAGAGACAAAGAGAGATACTTTTCTTTCCTGACACCTTTGCTCAGGATATAAGTTAGCTATACACCAATAATGGTATGTAACAAACTACCCAATACTTGATGACTTAAAATAGTCGATTATTTGCAAAGATCTTTGGGTCTGCAAACTTGGCTGATTTAGGCTGACTCAGAGGCCAGCTCTTCTTCAGAATGGGCAGCTTAAGAAATTTTGCTTCTAATCGCAAGCCTGTAGATTGTCTGGGGTGGCTCTGCTCATATGTCTTTCATCCTCATTAGACCAGAAGACTAGTTAGGAAATGTTCTTCACACGGAAATAGTAGAGGCACAAGAGACCAGAAGAATGATGTAAGGTAACTTAAGGTCTAGTCTTAGAACTGGCACACTGTCTCTTCTGCCCTTGTGCCATTAGGCAAAGCAAGTTACATGGCCAAGCCCAAATGTGAGGGACCAGAGAATATATTTCGCTTATAGAGGAACTGCAAACTTCTTTAGCAATGGGTATAGATATAGAGAACAGTGAAGAATTGCGGTCAATGATAAAATTTAGTAAGACTGTTACTTGTGTTATCAATCTCTCTCTCCAAACGACAACAACACATACACATGTATTTACACACACACACACACACACACACACACACACACACTCCTACATCTGACCAATGTCTTCTCACTGAGCTTGGGTGGACTTTTGGTTTTCTTGTTTTTAAAAGTATGTGTTACTCCATAAGACCTTAAAATATATTTTATTTATAAGTCAAAATCATTAAGGGTGATGGCTTTGAACTTCCATACTATTTCTATTTGATACACACTTCAGAGAGACAGGCATCCCTGGGCTATGGAAGGGGATCTGCCATCTAGTAGTAAACAAAATTTTATACTATATACCTGGAATTTCTCTCATTCATTTGGTCAATGAGTATGTATAATCTTTCTTCATTTTTTTCTCTTTTGAGGCTATCATAAAATCATGACATGATTAAGCTAGAAGAACCCAGACAATTTAAAAGTAATCCAATCCAAAAATATTCAATCTGTGCTCCTTATAAGTCGGGTTATAAAGTAGGAGGGTAGGTATTTGAGAACCCTTTCCTTACTTAATAAGTAAAGATCTGTTTTAGCTATTTTGTCTATAGACTTTTCACATATGTTTCATGACATAAAATGGGTTGAGCATCCTTGATCTTACTAAAATCACTCTCTTTTTTTAACAGATGAGGAAAATGAGTCCCTAAGATGTGATGTGACTTATTTCTAAAACACTAAAAAAAAAAAAATAGGTCAGACTTGGATTTCCTGGCTTAACAAATTGCTATATATTTCATGGGTTAAAACAATGTATGTTGTCTCAAACTGTCTGAGGGAAAGAAGTCCAAGAATAGCTTAGCTGGGTCCTCTGCAAGCCTGCAATCAAGGTGTCATTCAAGGCTGTGTTCTCATTGGAGGCTCAAAGGGAGAAATGTCTGCTTCCAAGCTCATTCCAATTATAGCAAAATTTATTTCTTTATGACCGTAGGATTTGGGTTAGCTTGCTTCTTCAGAGCCAGCAACAGGCAGAGAGGGACCTGAGGAAGACATATGCTATACACTTATGTTACTGTGTACATCTTATCACATTTCCCACTTTCCATTGGTTTGAAGCAAATCATAGTTTCTGTCTACACTCAGAGAAGAGGATTATACAAGGGCATGAAGATCAGAATATGGGATCATGGAGGCCATCTTAAAATCTGTCCACCAAAGTGCAATAATGTTTCAGCTGTCAAAATATTATAAGCAAGAGGGACATTGTTGTAAAATATGTCTATATATTTTTTATATTCTTCCCTCAAATCCACTGCCTTGAATCTGGACTGAACTTAGTGATTCATTTCTAACAAAGAGAATATGGTAGAAGTAATGGTGTACGACTTCTGAGACAGAAGGCGTTATAATATCCTCTTTGCTCTCTTTTGTGGATTATTCATTCTAGAGGGACCAGCTACCATATCACAAAGACATTAAAGCAGTCCTATGGAACAGGATATGTGTCAAGGAACTGAGAGCTCATGTCAAAAGGCAGAAAGAGGTGTCTACCAACAACTATGTGAGTATTGACCTTCTGCAAACAGCCACATGAGTCAGCCATTTTAGAAGAGGATTCTTGAGCCCCAATCAAGCCATTAGACTTCTGCAGCCAATATCACATCACGAGAGAAGCTGAACTAGACAACTCAGCTAAGCCACTTTCAAATTCCTCACTCAACAAAACTGTAAGATTCATAAATTTTATCACTTTGAGTTATTAAGTTTTGAGGTAATTTGTTCCTCAGTAACAGATAGTTAAGATAGGCACAAAGTGCTTTAATGTCTAGTTTCACATCCATCAAGGAACCTCCCCATTGTAGATTACAGAAACTTTGTTTCTGATAGATTGTGTTTTATATTTTTAAAATCCTCTAAAAGATTTCTGTTTTATTTTTTCTCCTAAAATGACACCAACTCAAGATAGAAATGTCCACTTCTGTTAACATCTAATAATTCTTTGAAGGAAAAACAAAATGTCCATGCCAGTCCTAAAGCTTCGGTTGGAGGGGTAATTTCCCCTGGGAAAGGCTGTGCTTTACTTCACATTCAAATCTCATCGCTGACTTAAACCTTTTCAGTCCATATTCAAACGAGGGTATGTTGCAAACGGATCAGCACATTTTCTGCTAAGAAATGTTCCAAAGATAAAGTAAGAAAGATGAGAACACTTGTTCTTGAACTGTTCCAAATGAGTGAAGCCTCAGTGCCAATGCAAATGAATTTGCTCAAAGACTTGACTCAGAGAAAACAGTCAAAAGATATAACTTTCATAGGGAACTATCTCCTGACAAACTTCAAGGAAGCATGGTGCCATCGACAGAGAGCCTATGGACTGTCCCTCCCTTCAGCTGTGAGCACAAGAGCGAAGCAACAGAAAAGTTCTTCAGATTGGATTGGTTTTCTTAATGAAACTAAAATAACTTAGCGAAGTGAAAAAATAAACTGTTAAGCCTGAAGTTAAAAGTACAATTCTCTGTAGTTATCAAAATAACTGGCTTTACAACTGGGTGTTAGCAATTATTAGTGTAGCAATTATTAGTCACTTCTTTATACTCTTATACTTCTTTTCCTTTTTATCTTTCCTGAATTCCACTTTTATAGTTATGAGCTCTTTAAACCATGATAGAATATTTTCACTTTTCCACTTCAAAAAATATCTTAGAATATTTTTTTTTCCCCAAACACATGTATTTCATAAATAATCCTATTACTTTTCCTTTGGTATTAGTGTTTCAGTGGTCATATTGAAGTCAACTAATGTATATTCCACAGCAGAAGAAGCAAAATGCCTATTAGTTTAATTTAATTCATATTCGATTGTGATATTTGTCCCTTAAAGGGATAAATTTAACAAGGTCTGAATTTAATTTATCAAGTATACTGAAGTAGGTAAAAAACAGCATTGAGCCTGCTGCATCAGAGTTGGAAGTATAATGAGATCAGCAGGTAAGCCCTCCATAAAATTATTTGGGGTGTAGGAGAATCCAGACATAGCAATTATACTTAGCAAGAAGAAACAGTTCTAGAGAGTGTGAAACAATTAGTAAGATTTACAAGCTCAAAGTAGAGAAGGGAAAATTACTTAAACTAAGAAGTGTCCTAAATCATCATTACACTGTATCGATCTCAGTTGAAAGTGGCTAGAAATACTTGGTTTATCTTTACCATTAAATATTTCCATTGTGTTTGACTAGCACCAAGAATATATAGCCTGTAATTTGAACTATAGTAAATTATACAGTAAATTTTATATGATAAAATTTATGAATTGCAATTATATTGCATTTTGTGCATGTCTTTTTGGAAGAGGCTCTCAGAATATTTAGAAGAGTCCGTGTTGATCTATATACTAGTTATATTTTTTAATATTCCTGTCAATACACTGAAGTAGAAGGTAGCCAAAAACATTTAAAGGGGTTAAAGAGGAAATGTATATGGTAGTGGTTTTAAGTGAGAAATAGGATGTACTATTTTAACTCTTTGGTTTTATATTAAAACATGTCATTGTCTATTTACTTATTGAATGGTCCTGAATATTTCTGACCAAGTTTATTTTCCAGAAAGATTTAGTGTTTCTAAAAATAATATAAAAGAGATTTAGAAATATCCATTGTTATGTTGAAATAGCTACTGTATAGACAGTAGAACAACTGAGACTATTTTCCACTGATTTGTAGTAATACACTTTTAAAATATCTACCTGTTCATACTAGAGGTGTCTGACCCATGCAGTTAAAGTTTGGGATCAGGGAAAAGAACATAAAATCATTCCTGCTTGCCAGTGAAATCTCTTCTTGAATTTATCTTTGCACTCACTATTTGGAAATTAACTACACAAACGCCATCTGCAATGTGCTAAAAATTAGAACTAATCATTTTCCACAAAGAGAGGAACAGGCCAATAATTATTTCTATTAATTTTCTATTTAGGATTTATCTTGAAGAGAAAAGAGAAAAAAAGGAGTGAGATGGTCTAACAGTATCACTAGACAGATAGGGTGTGTGTGTTCACACATACTTTTGTTCTTCAAGATCTTATAGTTACTACAATTGGTCAAGTACATGCACATACACACAATGACCAGAATGACCCAAACCATAGACTACCTGAATTTCCCTTTCTAGAATTAACCATTGAAATTCTTCTGTAAGAAAGAAGGGAGGTAATTATTCTTAGACTGTACCAGAGACTATGATGGAAGCTTTTTACACATTAATTAATTTAATCTTGAGCAACTACTAAATTATGATGTTGCACTGTCCCTTTACCAGGATAATCAGTCCTTCTAATACTAAGGCTTGGGGAAAATGATAGGGTGACAGAAAAGGTAGTGTTTATTGGACCCTAACATGGGCCAGTTAAAGAGCTACCTGATCTAACTTCCTATAATACAAGTGTAAGGAGAAAGATAAAAACGTTCCTGTGAAATCTGTCTCAACTCTTACCATATCTCTTAAAGTAATGATTGGTGGGGATGGAAAGCCTGACTTCCAAAAACTTCCAAGATTTTGTTCTTTATAACGCTAAAAGTGAACCCTAGGCTTTCCCTTTTTATTTGATTTTCTTTGTATTCATGTTTGGAAAAACTTTAATGAGTCATCTTTATGCAAAAGAAAGGTATTAGAAACAATAAGAAAAATTCAGAGCCATCTTTCTTAAGCAGATTGGTGCAAACATTCTTAAACATAACCAGTAGAATCCAGCAGCACATGAAAATATAACGCATCATTACCAAGTGAGCTTCTTTCCAGAAATTTAAAGGTAGTTCAGTTTTAGGCAGCTTTTACCATATTAATAGAGAAATATGAATCCAAAAGATCATTGTCTATGAATGTTAAGAGAATGTTATATAAAATTTCTTACCTATTCATGGTGTAATGGATATGTTGCATTTGCTCCTCCAGATCATGTTTTACCCTGTTCTTTGCACCAGGAGGCTAGCCTGTATAGACTCCACCAAAGGATTGTTTCAGTCTCTGGGATCCAGCTGGTTTCAGCCAGTGGAGACACCTGTCACCCAGGAGATCAAGACTGAGAAGCGAGGGAGGTCAGAATATTTATTTAGTTCCTATTTCTCTTTCTGAAGCATTGCTTCAGGTTAATTGTGTCCCGCAAAAAAAAAAAAAAAAGGTCACTGCTGTCCTCAAGGTTGCTTTTCTCCATGACTCTCTCCCTCTGATTTCTGGTAAACACTTACAACCCCTCGATCCTTCTATCCTTGGGGTAGTCCAGCTGGGAATGACTGGGGCAACTCGGCTCTGTTTCACATGTTTCAGTCTCCAGCATGCAACCTCGGACATATCTATATGCTGAAAGGATAGCAATACTTCGAATTTAATTTGGTCAAATAAGACACTAGAAAAATAATTCTAGTGTTCTAAAGGTGGGGTCAATAATGGTTTAAAAGTATCTAAATTTCAATGTAGGGATGGACAGAAGTCCATATCTTAAGTATGTGAAGTCTTAGGACTGATGAGAAATAATGAATGGAAGAATAAGTATGCTTAATCTTTTGGTTTTAGGAATTTGGCACTTTCTTCACTTCTTCAACTTAGACACTTTAGATAAAGGGAGAAATTACATCTTTTCTAGCTACTGTCCCAGAATGAAGATTCCTGGTGCTTAGCTTGGTCTTGACTGGAGGTTGTTCCTATGCAATTATGGCAGTTGGAGATATAAATCATCTGACTTATTGAGGACTGCTGCTGAATGCCTTGTGTAATCAAAGGAGACAATAGAATTGAGAATAGCAGACTGATTTTATCATTTTTTGAATATTTAAACCCTTTGAGTCATGGGACTGTCAGAATAATTATTACTCTGCTAATTTTTGTTAATTTATTGTGTATTTGTGTACGTATTTTGTATTAAGGATTGCCTTATAATTAGCCTCTGAAAAACCTCAAGAAAGAAACCTCGAATTTGTAATAGAATATGTCAAACAGTTAAGCCCATTTAGTAAGGAAGCTTTGAGATGGAGACCTACTCAAGATGATGCAGTAAATGAAGACCCTGGATAGGCTTTTCAATATGTAAATTCTGACACCATGAATTATTATTAGTGTTGCATTCAATAAACTTTCTAAACCTTAGTTTCCTCATCTTTAAAAGGGAATTGTTATAAATCCTGTAAAAACTTTCTTTTTTTTTTCTTGGTGTCAAATGAATGTTTATAAAATCTAAAGCACTGAGCCAGGTTCATAGCTAATGCTCAAGAGATATTAGCTTTATCTCTTTCCTCAATATCCTACATTTACTCTGAAATCTGGGTTTTATTTATAAATATCTAATCTAACATATGTTATATTTTTTAGGTTCTCTTTTTTATAAGGTCTCTATTATAAGAGATTATTTTTATTATATTTAGCCTATGTGAGAAACTAAGAAATATTTTTCTGGATTTGGATAGAAATGAATGTCTTTTAAAAATTTCCTTACTGTAAGTTAAATTTATTTCCAAACAGCTATTAGTGCTATTCTTCAATTTGAGAAATATATTTACAGATTTCTACAGTTATGGGATGAAAAATTGTTATGAATTCATTTTTTATGTATAATGCTTCTCAAATTTCAAATTGCAAAATTTAGCCTTTTTTTTTTTTTTTTTTTGGTCAATATCAAGTCTCTGTTTTTGCTACTAGCAAAAACGGTGTAGATTATCCTACCTAAAGCCAGGTAGTTAAACTCTAGATCTAGATACTGCTGGCAAGGCAAACAGTGGTTGAGTACTTTTTAAGTTCTTTTCAAGAACCAAATCTTCCTGATCTGATGTGCTAATAACCAAGGTCAGTCCTTGGCAAAAGGCAAAATTTGTCTGTTTGTTTCTTCATGGTTCATTTTGCACTATATTATTTTTTGGCTTTAAACCTTTCCTTCTCTTTCTAACAGGTTCATTTTCCTTTATTCTTACTTTCATTGTGAGATAAACATGTTTATTCTAAAGCATAAATCTACTAAGCAATGTATACAAGAAAATTTTCTTTTTATTCCCATGCAAATTTGCCTTTTTGGCAAAATATAGTTCTTTTTGACATTTTGGCCATGTGAGCCAAGTATTGTACTGTTTTCTCTTCTAGAATGGAATCAGATTCATATATTCTTGATAGTAAATTTTCATACTGAGCTCCCTGAAATCAACTGCTTTATATTTTTCTTTAGTATTTTAGAATTTTAAAAGTGTTTATGTTTTATCTTTTTTATAACTGTGTAAGATAAACAGGATAGGTGTCTTTGTTGCTATTGTATAGATAAAGAAACTGAAAATTAAAGATACTAAATGATAAATCTAGAATCGAGTAGTTGGAGGGTGGGTTGAAAAATCAAGTTTTGGCCTCTTGGCTCCATGATTTTTCTGCTAAACTACCATACCTCTGTATAACTCAACTAAGCATAAACTGGCTGTTTATGTCAGAGCAGTTGAGGATATGTGGTTATATTTATATTAATTCTGACATGTCAAATCATAGAGTTGTTTGATTTTTTCCTACTAATAATTGTGAATTGTGAGAGAGGTGATTTTATCATTTCAGCTTTAGCTATCATATAGCAATTGATATCTAACTCAAAGTCAGGTATATTTGCTTAGAATTATTTATCAGGTGAATAGATTTGTCCTGGGTTGTGCTAGCCATTGTCAGGCAATGAAAAATGAATGGATTTGAATGCATCAGAATTTTATAATTGGAGTCAGCTTAAAAGAAAAGTAATGATGCAAACAAAGTTGAAATGTTCCTTGCCCTTTTAATAAATTATTCTGTTCCCAGGAATAAGTCAGAAACCAGAAGAAATATTTTCTCAAATAAAATCATGTGGAAGCAAGTCATTTCTTGTCAAACTTTCATAATGTGGATATTGGCAAAAAGGAATTTCTATTCTTTGAACCACTAACTGTATGTGTTTGTTCTTTTATGTGACCAGCTCTTTCAAGCCTGTCAAATCTGCAAGTCTGTATTATTGACCCATTTTTACAGATGAGAAAATTGAGGCTCAGTGAGAGCAATTGCCTATAATGACAGAGCTCAAATTTGAATGAATGTTCTCAAATCAAAGTTCATTATTTTCCTACTTTTCCAAATAACTCTCTCTCAAAAAACAAATGCCTACAATTTCTGTAATCTCTAAATGTTTATATGTGAGCAGATCTTATCCTAAACAGATAATCAGTTCTTAAGTAAAATAGGCAATATTTCTTTTGTCTGAATAAATAGAAGGGTTTAAGAAAAAAGAAGACAAAATGCAGAATTAGAGTATATTCATTAAACCATTTTTGATGTCAGACTATATTAAAAAATTACTAATAATTTAAACCCCTTGCTTTATATAAATTTGATTTGGAGGTAAGGCGTGCCTCTGATACACTATGATAGTTGTCCCTGGAGTGTAAAAAAATATTTTGCACAGGAGAGGGAGCTCAGCATGGTTAGTGAAGATTTGCCAGCATAAAAATTTAGAGGGCATTGACCTACGTAGCTACAAGCGAAATAGACATGTTTAATATTCAAAAGATTTGTGTGTTCTACTTACAAATTTAAATTTTAATTACCATGACACATGAGAAAAAGATTCTTAATAGTATAATTTAAAAACTACATAGATTTATTTCCCTAGAAAAAATCTTTATGATTAATTGCATGTACTACCCCTAAGAGAACCCTCTTACTTTGCTTCAGCATACAAAGTTTTTGTTAAAAAAAGTATAATAACTCATTAAGGATTCATTTAAAATATTATTTTGCATATTAAATACTGTTTTGTAAATTCTAGTTTCAACAGTGAAATGATTTAGTTTGGAGTAGGCTTTTGGTTATGCTGAAAAACTGTAATAAATCAGTTCTATGAAAAAAAATTAGAGCGTATGTCACCATATTAGCTCTAGGCCATTCAAAGGCAGCTAAGCCTTTGTTTTACCTAAAAAAAGGGAATGTTTAATTCATTAGAACAGGTAGAAAAAACATGTTTATGCTTTTTGTTAGTATTTTACTTGAAGATTAATCTTTTGTTCACCACTGAATCGGTACGAAAACAAATTTATTTGAAAGGAATTAACTGTCACACAGTGTGTGGGTCTTAGTTTTCTTAAAGTGAATAGGAAATGGCTACTGCCGAAACAACATTTCAGTTTGAAGGTAATGTGTTTTCTGGTTTCCACCCTGTCAGATTCTTACCGTAGTCTCTAGGGAAGTGAGAAGAGATTGCCTATTTGACATATTTTGCCTAAAGCAAATCCTGAAACTAGGATTCATATTATTCATTCGACTGAGTGCTGATATCCATAGGTTTGCCGAGGGTCAGAATACAATACGTTTTCTTAAAAAATTTAACACCTCTCTTTTACAAATGAAGTTGTATTATGTACAAAATAATGAAAGAAAAAGAAGAAATGGGGAGTATTCGCCTCTGAAACAAACATTTTTTTTTTTTTGCACATTAAACCAGATAGAATCAGGCTTTAAATGAGTTTGAAAATTTTTAACTAATCTATTTTTATAGGTATTGGAAAATTTAAGATTCTAAACACCACTTTCTGGCCACAGATGAAAAGCAAAAGAATCATGTAGAGAGAAATAAGTTAGAAATCATAAGGGCTTAAATTTTTCTATATCTGAATTAAAACAGTAAAATATAAACAGTCTTATAAAGTAAATGAAATCTGACTTATTTCCTCTACACCCAGATATTGGTTTCCACTAATAAAAATCTTAAGTTGCTGACTGATCTTGCAGAGATATATTATCCACGGACTCATTTAATAAAGACTAATGATGATATTATAATCTTCTTAGATAACAGAAATTTATAACCATATTTTGCTATACAGGAAGCTTTTTAAAAATAGGTAATATTCCATAGTTGTATTCCAAATATAGTGAGTATATGAATATACCTTTTGTTGTTATTCTTCAAATTTAGAGATAAAGTAGTAGAAAATTTCTATAAGGTCATGGAAAAGTTCTCACTCTAGAATTAGGTGAAAAAGGCACAATAAGTACCCCAAACCATATGCTATCTATGGTATAAATAGCAACTACTTTTACACTATTTATTCTCTAATGCCTAATCACAATTTTGAAATTATTCTATAATGAGTACTACAGCTGTAATTGATTCTTACATTAAGAAAAGTCACATCATAATCTCTCCAACCATCTCCCAAATCAGTTCCTCAACTTGAATTTCCCACATCTGTTAACATCACTACCGTTGGACCAGGCTTGATATACTGGAATATTTTTTATACCAATTCTTATGTTTCATCTTTTATATTCCATAGAATGTCAATTTATGAATATTTTGTCTTTATAATGCTGTCTTTATCAACCTCGTTTTCTCCTAATTTCATTGTCATTACGTGTGTGGAGAAGGATAAGTTAATTCATACTTTTCTAATAGGAAAAACAAACTTCCTCCTTTCAAAATGTAAATATGTCACTACCACCATTCCAAAACACCCAAATATCAAGTCACTCACAGTTTAAAGATTAAACCATTCTAGCTGCACAACTAAAGTAAATAGTTATTTACCAAATTGGTTTTAACGGACCATCAGAATCAATTGAGAAATAACTAATAGAGAAGATTTTTGCATAACAGTTAAATGAGAGAGAAAAAAAGGAATTTTTGAAGAAGCAAGGAGGAAGAAAAGATATTTTAGTGAGGAAGTCATGTCTTGGTCTAAAAACAAGATTAGAGGATGAGGGAAGAAAAAGAAAAGACTTTTAAGAAGGGAAAAGGCATCTGTGTTTGCTCTATGAGTACACCTGGAAAAAGATCGCTATGAGGGACATTGCTGACATGACCAGGTACAAAATTTGACCTTCCATCCTTTGCCTCTCTTTACCTCATCTAGGTGTTAAATTAGTGCAGTCCTATGCTAAATAATGTCATTTTGGTCAACGATGGATGCATATTTGATGGTGATCCCATCAGATTATCATAGGCTGAAAAAGTCTGATTGCCTAGTGACATCATAGTTATCTTAATGTTGTAGCACAACACATTGCTCACATGTTTGTGGTGATGCTGGTGTAAACAAATGTACTGTCCAGCCAATCATATAAAAGTATTTTTAGTACATAATACTTGATAATGATATTAAATGACCATGTTACTGGTTTATGTATGTACTATACTATACTTTTTATCATTATTTTAGCATATACTCTTTCTACTTACAAAGAGAAAGTTTGCTGTGTTATGCTGGCAGCAACCTCATACATCTCTTATCTCTCGATTGCATTATTTTCTCTTGAGTTTAATTTAATCTCCTGTTGTTTTGTTTAGAATGACAGGCTTGTAGCCTAGGAGCCATAGGCTTTACCATATAGCCTAGGCAAGTAGTAGGTTATATCATCTAGGTTTGTATAAGTGCACTCTAAGATGTTAGCACAACAAAATCACCTAACCACACATTTTTCAGAACATATCCCCATAGTTAAGTGATGTGTGACTATATTTTTACTGGATGGTGTCCTACCTTCGTCTAGTCCTTTCCTGGGTGACTATCTACTCTGTCACAGGATTTTGTTTAGTCTTCATTTTAGAACATCCAAAACACCCTTAGGATCAAAAGAGGGATGACTCATTTGCCTAATCTCTAACCTTTGTATATACTTAGGGAGATGCTGAACTTAATCAACTAGAGACACCCAGAGTTCCATGGCATTTAATGATACATTAGAACATATATAGGTCTTAGAGACAGCTTTGATGGTCTCTGATTTATCATATTTTGCTGTTTTCATTTTTAAAGGATAAATTTATAAAAAGGCCAAATCCTGACTTCCATGAAAATAAAAAATGAATACATGTCAAAGATTTTATTTAACTCATGAATTTATGAGGTAACTAGTAAGATGTTACAACCACTTCAAGAGATAATTCAAAGAGCAGAGACATATAGGCCATGAAATGTTTTTATAGTTTGAAGCAAAACCAACTCTTTTCCACAGGGATAGTATGGGAAAAAGAAATAAAATGTCTTTCCAGCAGACAGAATTTATTTGCATGCTAATAGATACGTTATTTTGCAGTGCTATCAGTTATCTACAACTTAGAGTTGTAAAATAGCTCAAAAGACCATGAAAGGTGCAAATCCCTTAGATTTAGAATCTAGAAGGATGTTCTTTATTTAGCTCAGAGGTTGGCAAACTTTTTCTGTAAAGAATCAGATAGTAATGATCTCTGTCACTTATTCATCTTGGTTTTGTTTTATTTTGTCTTAAAACCTTTTAAAAATATAAAAATCATTCATAGCTCAAATGTACAAAAACAGGTCACTGGCTTGATTTGGCCCATGGGCTTAGTGTGCCTGACTCCTGTTCTCAACGTGGGTAGTTTACCAGAGAAATCACTCAATAACCTTTTTGTTCCATTTCAGTTTTTCACAATTTTTCCCGACAGTATGTAGACTCATCCTTCATGTTGTTCCAAAATAATTCTTTTAAGACACTAACTTGGTCAAAGCATTTTCTTTCTCATATCAACGATATCAATAGGTCTTTGCAGAATTAATTAAGTGCAGGCTTCTCAGACCGGGCATTCAGGCTCTCTAATCACTTATTTGAATGCTGCAGATCTATTCCGTAGTATCTTCCCTTGTATAAACCATTCACTTTTACTTAAGTTTGCCTTGTCTTCTCACTTCTGTACATTTTCATAGGTTTTAATTATTACTAGAAATTCTCTTCCCCTTTTGAAATCTTAGCCTTGCTTAAGAGGCCTGTTTCAAAATTTGTCTGCCCAACAATGTCCTTCCTGGTCTTTATCCAAGGAGGTTATTCTTTGAGCCCTCCTGACATTAGAATCATTATTTATATCCTCCCTCTAATCCTCCCTCCTCTAATTCATTTTTACCTATATATTATTTCCTGTCTTAGTCTGTTTGAGCTGCTATAACAAAAACACCAGAGACTGGGTGGCTTATAAACAACAAACCTTTATTTCTTATGGTTGTGGAAGCTGGAAGTTCAAGATCAAGATTCCAGGCCAATTTGGTGTCTGGTGAGCAACTGCTTTCTGATTCTTAGAAGCCAATCTTTTCACTATAATTTCACATGGTTAAAGGGGCAAGAGAGCTCCGTGGTCTCTTTCATAAGGGCACAATCCCATTCATGAGGACTCTGCCCTCATGACCTAATCACCTCCCATAGGCCCTGCCTCCAGATAATATACATTGGGGATTAGCTTCAACATATGAATTTGAGGGGTACACAAACATTCGGTTTATAGCCCTTACCATTTGATACTGAGTTTTTTTCTTGTTTACCTAAACTAGGCCTTTTAAAGATTAGGTACTCAGTAAACTTTTATTTCATCACATCACTTATTTCTTCTCTTGCTTCTGCACAATTTTTAATTTGCTAGACCAGGACTTTTTATTGATTTACTAAGATAACTTCACTTAACATTCTTGTATTATTTATCTATTGCTGCATACTCAATTATCCTAGAATTTATTAGTTTAAAATTAAAAACAAATTTATGATTTAATGGCTTTCTGTGCATGAGATGTCTGTGTGTGGCTTAGCTTGGTCCTTTGGCTTATGGTTCTTCACGATGCAATGAAGATAATGCCAGCACTGTCGTCACCTACAAGTTCATCTGGGGAAAGACTCCCTTCCAAGCCCACTCACATGATTTTGGCAGGATTCTGTTTCCTATGGGTTGTTGGACTGAGGGCATCATGGTCTCACTGGCTGTTTGTCAAAGGCCTCCCTCAGTTCCTTGTGGCTTCTCCATAGGGCAGTTTATAACATGGCAGCTTGCTTCATCAAAGTGAGCAAGTGTAAAGAGCCAGAAGGAGAGAAAGAGAGAGAGAATGAGAGAGAGAGAGAGAGAGAGAGAGAGACAGAGAGAGAGAGAGAAAGAGAGATATCAAGTCTTATAATGTAATCTCAGAAGCTGCATTCCATTACTTTTGCTGTATTCTATTCATTAAAGGCAAGTTTCCAGATCCAACTCACAGTCAAAAGGAGAGAATTACACAGAGGTGTAAATACCAGGAGGTGGGAATCACTGGGGGGTCTGCTCCTATTTTGTATACTTCAGTTTCCAAATCATTTAGATGATGGTAATAATGTTGAACCTACCAAGTTCAGAGAATTGCAAGACTAAAATGCTTTTATAAATTTAAGATGCTGTGGAATGTCAAAAATGGTCCCTAAACATAAGAAGATCACGGAAAACCCTTTTCTGTGGAATAAAGGAGAAATTGTCATATTGATCATATTTATAGAAAATGTCAGAATTAATCTTGAAAAAAAGTAAAGTTTACTGACAAAAGGATTATTTGCCTATCCATTTTCCCCTTTATTATCTAAACCTCCAGGTTTTGGAAATTCAGACTTTTCTTCTCTTGTCTCACTATGGTATTGCATATTTAAAATGGACATACTTGTATCTTAAAAGAGCATTTGGAAAGAGAAAGTAATTTTACAACAAAGGAAAGGTTTTCAGGCATCCATGAAAGCATCTAATTTTGGAAGATCTCTTTCCTAGAAATCTTGAAAGTGACTTTTTACTTTATACATATATATAAAAGCCCTAAGAAATTCTCTTTAAAGTGTCTGGTTAATCCAGTTTAACCACCATTGTTCATACTTTATTTGCTGCAAAAGTCATCACACAGCAGTGTCTCATAGTTCCAGTAGATGGCAGAAGCATACTATGTACCAAATTGGTATAAGTTTGAAAACTTGTACATTGAAGACATCAACTAAAGTCTCAACCTGTTTTAAAAATCTGCCTTTGTTGTGTTTGGGGCACCGTGGATGTAAAGGGAATTGTAGCATTCCATCACAGACACCTCTGATTCAGATAGATTTTGCTGATATTTTGCTATACACACACACACACACACACACACACACACACACACACACACACACAAGCACACACACACAGTTTATAAGAACAAATGATCTTATGCAGAATTAAGTCATGCCTGTGTGTTATCTTATCGTCAATTAAATCAAGACTTCCTTTCTTTTCTTTTTTCAATAAAACAAATGATGCAATATAGAACCATTTTAATTAAAAGAAAAGCATACGAATGGCACTAACTTTGTAATTATGAACCACGAAGATCAGTTATTTAGATTGTGGTATTCTGCAATGGGAGTTAAAAGACACAGAAAGACATAGGATATTTACATTCAATTGCTGTTTTTCAGTTCTGTGATACCATTATTTTTCAAAGACTATACATGTTATTACACATATTGAATTTAGAAAGCATGTATGCTTAATGATTCCATTGCTATTCTTGTCTGTTTATGTTCTCGATAATATGACCATACTATAATTTAAACCAAATATTATGCTGTGACGTGATTGTTAACTACTGAGAAATAAAGATGGTGAAATTTATATTTACGCAAAATAAACATAAAGTAAAATTCAGATGATTTTGATTATCTGATGCTGTATGGGAAAGACACATATAACCGAAATTCAGCAAAGTAAACCTTAGTTTTCTTTTTGTTTTTGTTATATAAAATGAGTTGTATTCTCACAAAAAGAAAGAAAGAAAAAGAAAAAGTATCCTCATAATACATATTGATGAAAATGCCTATTGCTTTATTGGTCCTTTTGGCCTTAGCAGAACATTATGTTCTGTCCTTTCTATGAGGCACCTTCCACTTGATAGGGAGCTCCCCCTGGGGACCAGCCACATAGTTATTAGGAGGTGGACTGGCAATGCTTTGCAGTGGTCAATGGGCAGGATTTTAGCTGGAGCTAGCTTAGGTGAGCTCTCAATTCTGAGAGCTGCAGCAGTAGCGTAAAGGGAGGTGAATTCTGAGTTTCATAGCTGGGAAATTAGTGCAAGACTGGGTGAGCTGTGAGATTGACTTGGGCAGTTGAAGAATTAGATTTTGAATAGAGGCTATAGGCCTGGGTACTTTTTCAGTGTGGCATTTTGGAAGACTTTCTGTTTAAAGGCACGAGCTAAAAGGAGTGCATCAATGCCTTCAGGGATTGTTGATCAACAAAGGCTTCTTTATTTCCTGAGTGGTGCTGGTAGCTCAGACCCAATTAAATTGTAAATGGGATCTGGATTACATTTTGCTTAATACATCTTCTTACGTATGCTTATAGTAAAGTTTTGCTGGCATTTTTCTGTCCACTGTAGATATCTTTTAAGACAATCCATTTGACTAGGCATTTTACTAAC
>NW_011888802.1:9171977-9179329 GCF_000151845.1 Pteropus vampyrus | reverse complement strand
GATTATTTGCCTATCCATTTTCCCCTTTATTATCTAAACCTCCAGGTTTTGGAAATTCAGACTTTTCTTCTCTTGTCTCACTATGGTATTGCATATTTAAAATGGACATACTTGTATCTTAAAAGAGCATTTGGAAAGAGAAAGTAATTTTACAACAAAGGAAAGGTTTTCAGGCATCCATGAAAGCATCTAATTTTGGAAGATCTCTTTCCTAGAAATCTTGAAAGTGACTTTTTACTTTATACATATATATAAAAGCCCTAAGAAATTCTCTTTAAAGTGTCTGGTTAATCCAGTTTAACCACCATTGTTCATACTTTATTTGCTGCAAAAGTCATCACACAGCAGTGTCTCATAGTTCCAGTAGATGGCAGAAGCATACTATGTACCAAATTGGTATAAGTTTGAAAACTTGTACATTGAAGACATCAACTAAAGTCTCAACCTGTTTTAAAAATCTGCCTTTGTTGTGTTTGGGGCACCGTGGATGTAAAGGGAATTGTAGCATTCCATCACAGACACCTCTGATTCAGATAGATTTTGCTGATATTTTGCTATACACACACACACACACACACACACACACACACACACACACAAGCACACGCACACAGTTTATAAGAACAAATGATCTTATGCAGCATTAAGTCATGCCTGTGTGTTATCTTATCGTCAATTAAATCAAGACTTCCTTTCTTTTCTTTTTTCAATAAAACAAATGATGCAATATAGAACCATTTTAATTAAAAGAAAAGCATACGAATGGCACTAACTTTGTAATTATGAACCACGAAGATCAGTTATTTAGATTGTGGTATTCTGCAATGGGAGTTAAAAGACACAGAAAGACATAGGATATTTACATTCAATTGCTGTTTTTCAGTTCTGTGATACCATTATTTTTCAAAGACTATACATGTTATTACACATATTGAATTTAGAAAGCATGTATGCTTAATGATTCCATTGCTATTCTTGTCTGTTTATGTTCTCGATAATATGACCATACTATAATTTAAACCAAATATTATGCTGTGACGTGATTGTTAACTACTGAGAAATAAAGATGGTGAAATTTATATTTACGCAAAATAAACATAAAGTAAAATTCAGATGATTTTGATTATCTGATGCTGTATGGGAAAGACACATATAACCGAAATTCAGCAAAGTAAACCTTAGTTTTCTTTTTGTTTTTGTTATATAAAATGAGTTGTATTCTCACAAAAAGAAAGAAAGAAAAAGAAAAAGTATCCTCATAATACATATTGATGAAAATGCCTATTGCTTTATTGGTCCTTTTGGCCTTAGCAGAACATTATGTTCTGTCCTTTCTATGAGGCACCTTCCACTTGATAGGGAGCTCCCCCTGGGGACCAGCCACATAGTTATTAGGAGGTGGACTGGCAATGCTTTGCAGTGGTCAATGGGCAGGATTTTAGCTGGAGCTAGCTTAGGTGAGCTCTCAATTCTGAGAGCTGCAGCAGTAGCGTAAAGGGAGGTGAATTCTGAGGTTCATAGCTGGGAAATTAGTGCAAGACTGGGTGAGCTGTGAGATTGACTTGGGCAGTTGAAGAATTAGATTTTGAATAGAGGCTATAGGCCTGGGTACTTTTTCAGTGTGGCATTTTGGAAGACTTTCTGTTTAAAGGCACGAGCTAAAAGGAGTGCATCAATGCCTTCAGGGATTGTTGATCAACAAAAGCTTCTTTATTTCCTGAGTGGTGCTGGTAGCTCAGACCCAATTAAATTGTAAATGGGATCTGGATTACATTTTGCTTAATACATCTTCTTACGTATGCTTATAGTAAAGTTTTGCTGGCATTTTTCTGTCCACTGTAGATATCTTTTAAGACAATCCATTTGACTAGGCATTTTACTAACTGAAAGTGCTTGGTTTTGCAGTACTGTTTTAGAGAATTTACTGTGTCTTCTCTTCTTCATTGGTTAAAACTTGAATCTATTTTAGGACTAATTCTTGGAGTACCTTATTGTTTCCCTTTCCTTCTCCAGAAGAAATGTTAATTTTTCTTTATAGAATTTTACATATCTATGAGGTTTATTAGTTTTAAAATCTCATAGAGATTATGAAATAGCCATGAAAATATGCATACTCATCCATTTCTTTTTTTCTTCATTTTCGGTACTGTACTAAATCAATTTTGCAAATGCGTAATTATTTATCAAAACAAAAGTCAGCTTAAAATAAGGATATGTTGAGAATTAGAATCTTGAAAAATTCAACAGAAGGAAAAATCAGGTTTAAAGACTTTAAGATCTTGTAGAGAAAATGGTGTTGGAGAACTTACCTCTATGGTTTTCATATCTGCCATTATTAGAAAAGACATATTATTAATTTTAATTTATCATATTTTATGTGAAGTAAAGTGTTAGGGTCCCTATTCAAGTAAGTTTTAATGAAATATTTATCATATGTTTTTCTTGTTGAAGAAGCAGAGAAGCTCTTTGATGCTTGTTTCTGTGTCTTGGCCTTAATCTAACTGTAAATATCTTTTTGATTTTGTTCCTTAGATCTGCTGACAACAGGGCTCTGATACTGGTTCTTACCTCCATATCCTTTCATCCCTTTTCTCATTTCTCTAGTACACCATCACTTGGAAATTTGACTTTTAAAGGCTTGGGTGACACTTTTTATTTTAACTTACTAAGGTATTTTTCATCTCCTCTCAGTTCCCAGAGTTTTATGGTTTTAGCTCTGCTTTATGTCAAAATGTATGCCGTCAACCCATCTTACTTATGCTTTAGCTTCCTCTTCTCTCACAAATACAAATACAACCAATGTGCAATTCCAAAGCATAGGATGATAGTCTTAAACCTTCATTTGTTTCTAAAGGATTTATGAAAAAGCCACACATTATTTCTGTTACTCATTTTAGCTTTTCAATTTCTCTTTTAAAATTTTATTTTATTATTAGTTTCAAGTATGCAATATATTGGTTAGACATTTATATAGTTTATAAAATGATCCGCCTAATTGCTCTTTCTCTCTTCTGAATCTACACGTAGCCATTACATTAATGCTAACTGCGTTCCCTATGCTGTGTTCTCCATCCCTGTGACCATCTATCAACTACTAATTTATACTTTTTTAACCCTTCACCCCTTTCTCTCAGGCCCCAACATCCCTCCTCCCCTCTGGCCATCACCAGATTGTCCTCTATATCTGTGAGTCTATTTTTGATTAATTTGTTCTTTTTGTTCCTTAGGTTCCACATATAAGTGAAATCATGTGGTATTTATCTTTGTCTGACTTATTTCATTCAGCATAATAACTTCTAGGTCTGTTCATGTCATTGCAAATGGTAGAATTTTATTTTTTTTAATGGCTGAGTAATAGTCCATTGTATATAGAAACCATAACTTCTTTATCTAATTGTCTCTCGATGGGCATTTTGGTTGCTTTCATATCTTGGCTAATGTAAATTGTGCTGCTATGAACATAACTCAATTTCTGAATGTCAGGCTCCTCTTTCCTTAATTATCTCTAACAGAATTTTACTCAATAATTTTACAAATATTGACTGAATATCTACACTGTGAATATAGCAGTGAACAAAGTTGAAACATACATATCCTCATCAAGCTTCCAAGATGAAAAAGAAGATAGACATTAAAGATACAGTTAAATATCATGTAAGCTATGTTTGTTGGTGGCAGCAGGACTTAGTCTCAGAGAAGAGCCAGAGGAGGCATCTCTTCTAATTACCATGGAAACATAGCAAATTAAATTCAAACTTAGTGTATCAAATAAGCACTATTATGCTCAGAGATTTGGTGAGTCAAGCATCAAACAGGGCACAGTGGATTACAAGGAACTTGTCAGCTCACAATCCTTTATTTTTTAATTAATTAATTTTTTTATGCCTACAGCACCTGGTCTTCCTAGGTGGTCTCTCATCCAAGTACTAACCAAGTCCAACCCTGCTTAGCTTCTGAGATCAGACAGGATTGGGCTTGTTCAGGGTGGCATGGCCGTAGACCAGAATCATCTGAAGAACATTCATTCATATGTCTGGGGCTTGATGCTGGCTGTTGGCTAAGATCTTAGCTAGGACTGCTAGCCAGAACACCTACATAAGGCTTTTGCATATGCCTTGGGCTCCACACAGCATAATGTTTGAGTTCCAAAGGAGCCAGGCAGAACCTGCATCCCTTTTTATGACCTAGCCCTGGAAGTCACATAGCATCATTTCTGCCATACTCTTCTGTTTGGAGCAGTCACAAGCCAGCCAAGGTTCAAGGGAAGGATAAATACACTCTAGCTCTTGATAGAACAGGGACAGCGTTCTTGCTAGATTCTACACCATGTCAGGTATTGTGTTTAGTGCCTGGATGTGATTCATCACCAGTTGTTCTCAAAACCATTAGTGAGTATCTGAATCACCAGGAGGACTTTTTACAGCAGAGTGCTGGGCATTAGTTCTGGAATGGGGCCTGAGAAAGTACATTTCCAACTATTTTCCAGGGAATGCTGATGCTGATGCTGCTGGTCCCAGAACCACACTTTCAGAGCCACTCTGGTAGATATATCCTTGTCCTCAGTGAGTTTACAGGTAGGTGGGGAAGACAGGTAAGTGAACAGTACAGTATAATAAGTACAAAGAGAAGTAAAGATTTGAGCTGTCTTAGAATCATCAACATTCAGATTCGTGTCAAATAGTGATTTTGTATTTATAGACAGGCAAAGTGAAGTAAATATTTGATGTAATTATTAAGATACTTTATTTCTGAAGCCCAACACTATAAAGCTTTCATTGAGGAAGAAAAAGTGACAATGCTGCCTTGATTGCTTGTCTGTGCCGATCGGCTTCACCAGTTAAATGCTTCCCTTTACAATTCACCTCATCTTTGTAGACTTAACCTCACATCATTGGGGAACTACTTTTCTCTATAATGTCATCAGATAAATAGTGGCTGTGTTTGTGTTTCCTGACAGCCTTATAAAAGTGCATTTATAAGTTTGGGTTTCATCTTTTTTCCTTTTATGTGCAGTTGCAAACATAATGAATTATGTCAGAGCCTAAATAAAAGTCCTTTCCTTTACTTTTTTTTGTGTGCAATGTTTATCTTCTGACCTAATTTAAGCACTATCAACTGAGAGATTATCTTATATAATAAAAAGAATAGAAAAATCCTAAACTTTTGAAGATAGATTTTTGTTAGTGGAACGTACCTATGTGAATAATCTGTAATCATTTTACTTGAATTTTCAGAGGGGAAAAAAGTTATTTCTTTCAAGTTTCACTTTAGTGAGAGACTGAAGAGCACTTTCAAACAGTGTAGATGTTTCCCTCCGATGTTGGGTATTTAGAATTTTCCCAAAGCAGAGAATAATGCTTTCTAAAGGCGTATTTTGGAAACTAATGAATGCTGCTTTTGACTCATATTTCTCTCTTCTGAGTTGCTTTGATTTATATATTTTTGTCCCCGTAATTTTTCCATTCCCCTTACCCCACCCCCTGTCTCTGCTATTTTGCTACACAATTTTTATAGGGAAAAGAGGAGTTACTTGCCAGTGAATATCTCAAGATGATTTATGAGATTTAATCCGATATCCTTCTCATCTTCCTTTCCTCTTCTAGACCCCAAGTTCTGACCTACATTTCCAGTGTATGTCACTTAATCTTCCCTATAATTTTGTTCTCTTCACCAGGACACTGTGGAATAGAACATAGGATTCCTAATCCCAATTTCTTTTTTAAAAATGTACTTAGCTTCCTTTTTTATTTCTAAAGAATTCATTCTTAATAATTATAAGAATGGAGTAAGGAAAGTAACAAATGATGGAATGTTATAAAAGTCACTGGAAGTCTTAGTGCATTCTCTTTGTAGCTATATCTGGATTTGTCATGGGAACCAGATATGCTTTATAAGTGCCTTTTCAGACTCCCTGATCCATTTGATTCTCTGACTCCCTAAGTCCCTGATTCTTCTGAGAACTTCTAACATATATTTTTTCCCATAAAACATAAAACCAAACCTTACCCCCATTATTGAGTTGCCTTTACTCTTAGCCCCTTCTTCTTTCTCCTAATTATAACCCTGCATGCCTTTACACTAGTGTGAGTACTTTGCTTTTCACTGATTATACTCAGCAAGATCACTTGGGACTATAGCAAATATCTTCCTTATTAAAACTTTATTGAAGGCTATAAAGAATACCTGCATTTACCTTATATTCTGAAACCTAGTCTGCCCCAACCCCAATTTCCTTTCAATGATCTGATCTAGATCCCACCAGGTTACAGATAATAGATTAATAGATACAATGTACCCTATAGATAATAGCCTTTCTAGCCTCTCCCCTCCCCTATTTGAAAAACATACTATTTGAAAAAAATATGTGGTGACAAAAAGAAATCTAGCTATAGACAGTATGTATGCCATACTGTTGAATTGTACACCTGAAACTTACTGGATTTCATTAACCAATGTCACCATAATTAAAACAAAACAAAACAAAACAAAAATTCCATTTCTCAAAACTATAGGCAAATTCACACCTTTGAGAATCACTATCTTTCTATTATGTTCTTGGCACCAGTTTCTATTTTAGACAGGGATTATTTGTTGCAAGGACCTGAAACCTGCTCAAGATCCCTTAAACAAAAAGAGAGTTTTATTTTAAAGGTTTGGATAAATGCGGTCAGGTCTTATGGGGACTGTCACTGGAATCAGGGCTTCTGTCTGAAACCAGATTCATTCTTTCAGTATACTTTAGGCAAAATATTCTTCTTTAGGCTTTTGTTCGTCAGTCTGGTCTGTTTTGCTTTTCACGATTTTAACTTGGCTTTGCTCTTTCACTTGGCTCCCCACAGCTCATTGATTCCATATCTCAGTGTCTCTTTGATTAAATTCAAGAAATAGGTAGGATTCCTGACCTATCTGTTGTCATTTATGGTGAGGCTGCAGTAGAAAGTCTGCTATACTTTTGTCTTAAAAAGATTTCATCACATTTATAATTTTTTGTCACAGCCACTCCTACCAAAAATTAGATTATGTGAAGCTACTTTTAGAAACAAATTAAAATTATGCATGTAAATGTCATCTGAAAACAATTTTAAAACTATCTCAAAAGTAAAACCTTGATACACTAAATAATCATACATTTTAAATATACAGCAAAAAGTGGCTTGACAATTACAATCTCTCCTTTTACACCTAGAGTGAATTCAAATACTCGATTTAAGAAGAAATTTGCATGTTAAAAGATTAACAAAGAGCTAAGTTAGTGCAGGATATCTGCCAAAATAATAACCAGTGATCATCGACAACCTTAAAGAAGGAAGAAAATAAACTTTGTTATAGTTGTTTTTCAAAACGATCTTGAA
>NW_011888802.1:9134933-9171927 GCF_000151845.1 Pteropus vampyrus | reverse complement strand
AACTTACTGGATTTCATTAACCAATGTCACCATAATTAAAACAAAACAAAACAAAACAAAAATTCCATTTCTCAAAACTATAGGCAAATTCACACCTTTGAGAATCACTATCTTTCTATTATGTTCTTGGCACCAGTTTCTATTTTAGACAGGGATTATTTGTTGCAAGGACGTGAAACCTGCTCAAGATCCCTTAAACAAAAAGAGAGTTTTATTTTAAAGGTTTGGATAAATGCGGTCAGGTCTTATGGGGACTGTCACTGGAATCAGGGCTTCTGTCTGAAACCAGATTCATTCTTTCAGTATACTTTAGGCAAAATATTCTTCTTTAGGCTTTTGTTCGTCAGTCTGGTCTGTTTTGCTTTTCACGATTTTAACTTGGCTTTGCTCTTTCACTTGGCTCCCCACAGCTCATTGATTCCATATCTCAGTGTCTCTTTGATTAAATTCAAGAAATAGGTAGGATTCCTGACCTATCTGTTGTCATTTATGGTGAGGCTGCAGTAGAAAGTCTGCTATACTTTTGTCTTAAAAAGATTTCATCACATTTATAATTTTTTGTCACAGCCACTCCTACCAAAAATTAGATTATGTGAAGCTACTTTTAGAAACAAATTAAAATTATGCATGTAAATGTCATCTGAAAACAATTTTAAAACTATCTCAAAAGTAAAACCTTGATACACTAAATAATCATACATTTTAAATATACAGCAAAAAGTGGCTTGACAATTACAATCTCTCCTTTTACACCTAGAGTGAATTCAAATACTCGATTTAAGAAGAAATTTGCATGTTAAAAGATTAACAAAGAGCTAAGTTAGTGCAGGATATCTGCCAAAATAATAACCAGTGATCATCGACAACCTTAAAGAAGGAAGAAAATAAACTTTGTTATAGTTGTTTTTCAAAACGATCTTGAACTACAATTCTATCTTATTTGTGAAAAAGTTCTGCAAATGCTATTTTATGAGGTCATGAAAGTGAGGGCCTTTGATGAAATTAGTGTCTTTAAAGAAGAGACACCAGAGAGTTTGCCGTTTCTCTCTTTCCATGTGTGGGCATAAAAAAGAGGTTATATGAGTACACAGTGAGAAGGAAGCCATGTACTAACCAGGAAGAGAGCTTTGACCAGGAAATACATTTCTGATGTTTAAGCCACTGAATTGATGGTGTTTTGTTATGGTAGACCAACCTGGTTAAGATACTATCCATTTTAACTTTTGCAGCTATCACCTTTTGTAAGGAATATTCAAATTAACAGCATCAGCATATTCAACTGGAATATACTTTCTTCCATAATCCAGATAGATTTGAATAGGAAGCAGCATATAACAAGAAATACTTGATCTATAGTTGAGAGCAAGGAAACTTTCTGGTGTCTGGTGAGATAAGCTCGGATACAGAGTGAAGTCATCCAAGAATTTTGCTTTCCAAAGTCTGGTTCTGTGGTTCTAAGGTCAAGATCTGCACATACTAACCTTTGCCAAGGCTTTTTGATTCAGAGGTTTTTAGATATATCTTTCATGGATGATATAAGTTTCACACTTGTACACAATATCTTAAGGTAGGAATTAGAGTACGATTTCGGTAAGGACCATATAGTCTCTTTGGCATTTAATCAACTCCTTGTTGTAGCTATAGAATATATGCAAAAAAGTGAGCATGGCTGTGTTCCAATTAAATTTTCTTTACAGCAGCCACAGTCTACAGGCAGAATTTGGCTCACTTGCTATAGTTTGCTGACCCCCCCGTCCCGCCGTTGTTGTTTTTTTAATTTCATTTCCTTCTGTCTCAAGCCATCATGTACCAATATTAGAGTCTTAGGAAAAGGTGGCATTCCTGGGCAAAACTAAACTTTTTTACAGCCCTCTCACAATGTAGTATAATAACTAACGAATCACCTCACAAAACAGTTTCAGTCTATTCCTTCTCAAATAGGATTTACTCCTCCTGTAGATGTGCTTGCTTCTTTCTTTTCGATATTCCTCAGAATTTAGAGTCTGTCCTTTGGGATAATTTCTACTATCCTATTCAGGGCTTGAGTAGAGGTGGTTTGTTATAGCTGCATATTGACTGCTTATATTTAATTATTTTCCCTTCAATTATTTGGATTGAACTCATATTCCTGCTCTAAATTCAGGAATCAATTGAACATTGGATTTCTACTTTGTGGTGAATAGTGTGAAAATAAATATGATACTGTTCCTGTTTCTAATGATGCCTCATTATCCAGAATCTTTAGTGAAAGAAGTGTTCCATATGACTGATTTTCCAATAACAAAAGCTCATTGTTTTAAGCACCAAAACTTTAGTTTATTAAAACCATTTGAATTAAAGTTTGAAAAATTACCCACTATCTCATTATTTTAAACAGTCTACTGACCAGAACTGAACCCTTTTAATTCCTTAGAATTATGAAATGAACCAATATTAGTACAGTGAGCAGTAATTATGTTATATTCTTAGGAGATGGTGAGCTATGTAGGGGTATTTTCTTTTATAGTAAATGACTCTGGAGAGCCTATATTTTTGAGCATGGCATAATTTCTGTCACTCACATCATTTGTTCCCCAGCTCAATTCCTCATGGGATTATGCCCAACTTTAAATATATGGAAAATTATTGTGTGTGAAAATTAAGCAAGGTGCATCTAGCTTGATACATTAATGAATCATTGTCATTCGAAACCTCTGTGAGAGACTCAAGGAAGCAGTTTTTGAAGTTATTATTTGAGTGTGGTAGGAATGTGAACGACCTTTCCCTTCTTCGGAGAAACACTTTCAGCAGAGTCTTTGATACTTCTCTGTTGGGAAACCACAGTGCCAGTAGCAACTGCAGTTTGGGTGGCTTTGAAGGCCTCAATATCAGTCTTCATGCCAGCACCAACACCACCACTAGCTTTTGCATTTAGTGTGGAGTGTCTTGACCCACTGGAACAACTTGAGCGCAACCTGGCACTTGCACAATGAGGCTTAAGCAAGAAGACGGCAATAATGGTAGTGGCGGCATCAGGAAATGCTGTCATGGAGTTTTGGGTGGTTTGGAAGCATTTGTAGGAGGGATTATCATGGAGAGTTGAAGCCGCCCGCAGGAAATGGATAAGCAGAGTCAGCGGCACTGCATGCCTGTGAAAGTGCTGTGCCCATAGGTATATGTAAGGCAGATCTGGCTAAATGCCATGGGGAATTTTGTTAGAGGTCCTACATAGTGAGTACCAGGTACTCCAATGAGAGACATACTGTTAATGCATGAAATTGTCACTTTATTTTCACATCCAGTGTGGCGTTTTATTTGTATTAAATGTTTTTGAGCACTAGTTTCCAAATCTGCAGAAGGGGATGAACAAATTTATTCTATGTGCTTTTAATGAAGATTAAATAGGGTTCACAAACAACTCAGTAGAGTACATGTATAATTCTCAAATATCTGCCTTCTTTGTTTATCACTTTCTTGGAGATCCTTGTCCTCTTCCTGAATGGATTCTCAGAGCTGTCCACTGGACTATTGATTCTCAATATGCATGTGGACCTCCCAGCCCCTGCAAGTGCTACTTCACCACTCAGTCCCTTAGACATAGAAAATTACATTTTCTCTCTCCAGATGGCAAATTTAGGGGTAGATATAAACAGGCCGCTTTTGCCTTTTCCGCCTGGTCCTTTTAATCATCTTCCCACCATCACCACTATAGGTTAGATAGGTAGATAAGATGTTTTTTTTTTTTCCTATAGAGTTGGAATTATTAAAAAGAGATTACAATCATTAGGAAGAGGTTTTTTTTAATTAAAAAGATAAAACCATATTAAACTAATTAAACAAAGAGGCCATTAGACTAATGTGGTTATAATGTTGTGGCTGCTTACCTAAGCAAAATAAAATCTAAGCCTATAAATATCTCAAGGTTATGAAATAGAAACATAAGGACAGCCAATCACAGCCAACTAAGCTTTAAGCTATAGCCGATCAATAATTTCCTTGCTTTACTTCTGCCTTTTCTCTATAAAAGTCTCTCCCTAGTTGCTTGTGGAGAGCTTCTAACCAATTGTGGTTTGCTGCTGACCGTTTCAACTTGATTTTTGCTCAGAAAAACTCTCAAAATTTTTATACCTCAGTTTATCTTTTAACAACCATGACACTTATAAAATATAAAACAAATGAATGCCAAAGTTTATTTTTTACTCTAATTAAAGAAAAATCTAGTAATATGTTACAACTGATACTAGAAAAATTTAGTACAAAATGCCACACATATTATGGTTAATCATGAATGTTGAGATGGGTTTAGAAATTGAGGCAAAACATTAAAATTTATTTTTTATTTTTCAATTGACATACAGTATTATATTAATTACGGTTGACATACAGTATTATATTAATTTCATAGAGATTAGACATTTATGTAACGTATAAGGTGATCGCTCCGATAAATTTAGTACCCATCTGACACTGCACATAGTTATTATAATATTATTGACCATATTCCCTATACTATACTTTATATCCCTCTGAATATTTTGTAACTACCAATTTTTACTTTCTTAATCCCTTCCCCTTTTTACCCATCCCCTTATCTTCCCTCCCATCTGGGAACCCTCAAAATGTTCTCTGTGTCTATGAGTTTCTTTCGTTTGTTTATTTTGTTCTTTAGATTCCACATATAAGTGAAATCATGTGGCACTTGTCTTTCTCTGTTTGACTCCACTCAGCACAGCACCCTCTAGGTCCATCCACATTGTCTCAGATGGCAAGATTTTATTCTTTTTATGGCTGAGTAATATTCCATTGTATATATGCACCACCTCTTCTTTATCCATTCATTCATTGATGGACACTCAGGTTCCTTCCATTTTCTGGCTATTGTAAATAATGTTGCAATGAACATATGGATGTACATGTCCCTTTGAAGTAATATATTGATTTCTTTGGATAAATACCCGGGAGAGGGATTACTGGGTCTTTCTTTGTCTCTCGTTATAGCCTTTGTTTTAAAGTCTGTTTTGTCTGGTATAAGTATTACTACCACGGCTTCATTTGTTTGTTTCCATTTTTAAAAAATATCCTTTTCTTTCCTTTCCTTTTAGTCTGTATGTGTCTTTCAATCTGAAGTGAGTTTCTTATAGGCAGGGTCTTGTTTTCTTTGCCATTCAGCCACCCTGTCTTCTGATCGGAGCATTTAATTCTTTTCCATTTGAAGTACTTGTTGATAGTTATGTAGTTATTTCCATTTTATTATTCATATTTTTGACATATATATATTTTTCTCTTCTTAAAGAATTTCCTTCAATAATTCCTGTAATACTGGCTTGGTGGTAATGAACTCCTTTAGCTTTTTCTTGTCTGGGAAGCTCTTTATCTGTCCTTTACTTCTAAATGATAACTTTGAGAGGTAGAATTTTCTTGGTTTTACGTCCTTGCTTTTTATCACTTTGAATATGTTGTGTCCATCCCTTCAGGTCTGAAAAGTTTCTGTTGAAAAATCAACTGACAATCTTATGAGAGCTTCCTTTCTCTTGCTGCTTTTAAAATTCTCTCTTTGTCTTTAATCTTTGGCACTTTAATTGTTATGTGTGCATGTGTGGGCCTCTTTGGGTTCATTTGTTTGGGACTCTTCGGGCTTCTTGGGATTGTTTGTCTCTATCCTTCACCAGATAAGGGAAAGTTTCCATCATTATTTCTTCAAATAGGTTTTCAATTTCTTGCTTGCTCTCTTTTCTTCTGATACCCCAATGATGTGAATGTTGGTATGCTTAATATTGTCCCAGAGGCTCCTTAATCTATCCTCATTTTTTTGGATTCTTTTTTCTTGTCTCTGTTCTGATTGGGTATTTTCTGCTTCTTTATCTTCCAAATCACTGATTCAGTCCTCTGCTTCATCTTATCTACTGTTGATTTTCTCTAATATATTCTTCATTTCAGTTATTATATTCTTCATTTATGACTAGATTTTTTTTAATGTTTTCTATCTCCATTTTTATGTTTCCTATCTCTTTGTTGAAGTTCTCACTGAGATCATTGAGCATCTTTATTATAATCAGTGTTTTGAAATCTGCATCTGATAGATTGCTTGTCTCCATTTTGTTCAGTTCCTTTTCTAGAGCTTTGTAACTTTTTTTTTTTTTTAATGGAAGCATAGAAGTTGGGCAGAGTAACCAATTGTCTTTTCTGTAGATAGAAGTTATTTGCAAATATATAGACAAAAATTATTTGAATTTGTATCAGTTATCTATACTTTCCAGAGTTGTAAATAGCTTTTTTTACTTTAACATTTTTATATAATTGAATTCATTTGATATTCAAGTGCAAGAGGCAGATATCTTCTCTGAGATGTGAAAGAGATTTTTTTACTTGAATGCCCTTTAAGAATAGTAAAACCAGCAATTTTATATATGCATTCATGTGTGTATAGAGGTACTTCAAAAAGCAAAGCATCATCTCTTCGTCCATTGTTAACTGAATGTTAAGAATGTGGACCACTAGGCATCATGAGCACCAAAGTCCTGAAGGCAGTTGAAAAGTATTTTGGGGAGTGGGATACGGTCCTGGTGTGGGATACAATCCAACAGGGGCAGGTCCCCAGGTGCCGGTGCTTAGGAAAGACGATAAGTTAGATAAGATCCTTGAGACAGATATGACCCTCTTGGTGCCAAAGGTCCAGTTGGATCTGTGTGTGCACCATATGGTCTCAGAAATTCTGAAAAGCACATATTTAGTGTAGGATATGGCCCTGTGGGACTACGGGCTGGTACAATTAAGGCTGAATAAAAACTAGCAGATACATATTGCTACATTTTTTTAAATGGACGCAAATTTTTAAATGGATGCAAACTGTGTATTTTCCCTCAATCTTATTTCCATTTTCTGTTTAAGAGTCTGTGGAAAAACAACTTAAGACCACTCAGTTGTTGTTCCTTCCCATTCAGTGGCCTGAGCAGTGGGAGTTGCAGACCAGACTTCAGTGGTAGACTGAGTGCCCCAGTCTTCAGCAGGAAACAGCTCGACTGGTGCAGATGGCACCTGCACGCATTCCGGCCCATCCGTGACCACAGGTTGAGCAGTAGTAATACACTCAGGGGCTGGAGCAGTCTGTTCACCCTGAAGTTTCTCCTTGGGCATAGCCTTAACAATAAGGGCCTCCTTTTCCTTTTCGGTCTCTTCAGAATCTCTGGAGAAGTAAAGGTCATATGTGACTTCCCATGGATGTTCAAGGAAGATGGTGCTACATATGTGCAAAACTTCCCCTGGCCAGCCTCCACCACAGCAAACACACTGAGTGTACTCTCTTGTGGTTATATGAGATTGCAATGTCCACATAGTGCAGAAGAGTCTGTGTTACACAGAGCAATGGTAGGCAGGTTCATATGACTGTGTCTTTTGAAAGGCAAAAAACTTCATAGCTTCAGGTAATTCTGAAAGAAATGCTAGACAAAGCCTACTCTTCTGTTGAAAACACTGGTAACTTTTTATTCTATTTAAAAATCTTTCACAATTTATCCCTAAACAACGAAGAAAAGAAATAATTAAGGCTATGCATAATATATGATTTTCTCCAGATTCCAGAGGAAAACTACCTAAGAAATCACAGACATATCCTTAATTTCTATTCCCTCTCTTCCTTACCCTCTTTCTCATCTCTATCAAAGATCTTCCTACTTTAAAAAAAAAAAAAAAAAAACACATGTAGATCTCTACTTATTCTTTGTAATGTTCAAGACTTATCTAATGAAGTAATTTTTACTGAAGGATCCAGTTTCCTCTTCCCATTATATATTTCTCTAAGCAGAGTCACTCAAACTGAACCATTGCCATAAGCCTTTAGCCAAATTATTGGTTTTGGCTGTAACTATGCCAAAGCCTACAGAACAGAGCAGGGAGAGGGGCTCTGTCACAGTGAGCCATGCAGTTCAGCCCAGGTCTGGTCTTCATTGCTCCTCCATCTTCATCAGTTTTAGTTCGTCTGTTTCTGTTCTCACATTTTCAAGGAGTAAAGATCAGAATTGTTGGACACATTCACACATGTATGTCCAGAGTAAAACTAACATAGAGAGTAGGCTAAATTATATTGAGGGGAAAAATAAATGTTTTTCAAACTGCTTCATAATTTTTCAAGGCACTAGCCTTTCCATAGTCAGTCAGTCACCTTATCATGAGTGATTGTTTAGTTCTTTCATTAATTACCGTGGGGACTCTATTGACCCTTTTGGTAATTAGAAAGGAACCACAGAACTCTTTATGGCTGTGCTTTTAGTTTCAAAAAATGAATGTTTGAAGTAATTGTTTTAATAAGGACTCCATTACACTTTTAGCCAACGGCCATTATTATGCTCAGTGTCAGTCAGGGAAGTGAGAATGTTTGTTCACTTCTCGTTTACTGCTTCAGTCTGAGAAAATAAATAATACTGCTTGATAGAGCAGTATGTAACATAGAAGGATAAAGACACTAAGAGAGGTTCTAAGACAGGGATTGGCAATCATTTTCTGTGAAGGGACAATTAGTAAGTATTTTTGGCTCTGAAATCACATGTTCTCTGTTGCAACTACTCAATGCTGTCATTGTTGGTGATAAGAATTCCAAATTTCACCCAATGTTCAACATTCTTTTTTATAAAGAAGTCTTCTCTTATAAAGGAATATTTCCTTACTTTGGACTTCAAAAATTATTTATTGTTTTTATTTTCCCCTTTGCTACTTATTTAGATCTCTTACTGGTGTCTCAACTTTCTACCCTCTTAAATACTGAAGTATCCTCCAACTCAATCTTAGATCTTCTAATTTTTTTTTGTAAGTATTCTCTCTCCCTTGCTGATTCTTTCCAATCCCTTGATTTAAAAAATACCACCTGTAATATGATATCCCCCCCCAAACTTATATCACTAGTCGCAATCCCTTAGTTTAACCTCAAACTGTATATACAACTTTAAAATTTAAAATTTCCACTCCAGTGTCCAACATTTCTCCCCAGTGTATCAACCTAACAATTCAAAATAGAATTGTTGACTCTGGTCCTTACAACATCTTCCTATTCAATGTTGTCCATCTTACTTAAGTACTTGTCCCCCATCTACTTATAACAACATACTATTACCACTCACATTTATTCCATTACACATCTTATAACTTCAAACTTCAGACTCTATCTCTAATCTGGCCACCTCTCACAACTTCCACTTCTACCACCCTAATACAAGCTGCTATCATCCATCATAAGGTCTTTACCAGTGCCTTTCTCACTGACCCCCACCCTCCCGCATGCCGCTTTATAGTCCACACAAATGTCAGAGTGTTTTTTCAAAGTGTACATCAGACTATGTAAATCTCCTGATAAAAAGGATCCAGTGACCTTCCATTTTATGTGGGATACTATCTCAAGTCTATATGTTGCTCCAGAAGGTTGTAAATAATCTGGTTCTTGCTTGTATCTTTGTTCCTTGGTGATGCCAGTCCTAGTCTTTCCTCCAATTCTTTTTTTGTGGTGCTCCCTCAGTCTAAAATGGCCTATTCAGGAATTTCATTTATGACCAGTCAATCAACATAATTCAGTTTTTTTGCTACAGTTCCCTTTCCTTATCGAAAATGCACACCCTATCGCTTAGCCCTTTAACTGCTCCTTATTCCTTATTTTCTTCATAGTACTTAAAGATTTCAAAATTTATACAATTTATTGACTTTTTTACTTATTTGTTGTTAGCCTTCCTTTCTGGAATGTAGGCTTTATCACAATAGGGACTTGTATGATTTCTTACCCACTTCTTCAGGGTAAGGAATGTCTGACATATAGTATGCACACACTATATATTTATTAAATGAATAAATGAGTGTTTTATAATTTATTGCCTATTTAGCTTAGAATACATAACTTCATTAAAATTTAATTGAAAGAAGCATCTCATTTTAATATGAATTCTTGTATTAGTGAGGATAGGTATAGTTTCATAAGTTTACTGACAATTTGTATTTATTCTTCAGGGAAGAACTTGTTCAAAATTACCTTATTTCTCTTCATAAAGGAAAGATGCTGGTAATCATAATAGTATAACTAGACAAAAGTAATTAATTCAAATAAAATTGGTACAACCACTTCCTTCACTACCTTTATTCATGACAATAATTTAATTTCTTTAAAATTGACTTTAAAAAGCTTATAATAAAACAAAATGTCCTCTAAAGAATCACTTTTTTAAAGCAATTGGCAAATCTTGGTATTTTTCTTGAATAAATCATTGTCTCGGTGACTTCCAGGTAGAATTTAACTTTAGATGACTATAATCCATTCTTGTATGACAACATAATTGTTTACATAAATCAAAGTAGTATAAAATGAAATATTACATTAAATAATTAGAACAAACTGGATTTTTAAAAATAAACATGCCAAAACATAATTTAAATATGGCACACTTAAAATTTTTTTTTTAATACTCACTAATTTTAATTCTAATACTCTAAATAGATGTCTAATTTTTCATGCATTTAGCAATGGACAATATTATTGAAGGAATCACATTGCACAATATTTCTATAGTCCATGCCTACCCCAGAGACCTCATTTCTTTAGTATGCATATTGTCTTTATAAAAACATACTTATGTTTTACATACAACAGAACTATTACTTGGTCTATACTTATCCTTTCCTGGCATTTTTATACTAGAAATTTACTCCTCTCTGTAAAGGAGAGCTTCATTGGACCAATGTCAGGGGCTCTACTGGATCCACCACTTTTCTTCTTGGTCAGTGATTTTCAACTCAGTTCCTTGGTGTCCTTGTATTTGTTCCAAGAATGTGGATTGAGGGTAGACAATGGGGTGAGAAGGTCAAATAAAAGCAGGCAGGAGTCCATGCCTCTTAACTTAAACTAAATGTGGATTTCTGGTCCTTTTCATGATGATATAACAAACATATCGATATCAGTGTGCAGACCCAGCCAAAGATGACCTCATTGACAGAAGGGCCAAGGAAGAGTGTGAGCAGAATTCAATCTTGAGAGTACAACAAAACTCTACTATTCCTATAAACAAGCTTACCCTCATCTAGACTAAAGTAGAATGGCAGATTTGAGTACCTCTCCTTTTATTTAACTTTTAGGTCATGTATATCAAAACTATTTCCACTAATCACAAATTTAGAATTGACATTCTATGTTTTCTCATAGCATTAAAAAAACAGAATTCATATGTAATTAATTTATTTGCATAACCTGACTCTTCTTTTCTTCTTCCCTTTTCCTTTCTCACTCTATCTCTTTATCTTTATAAGAAATGTATATTATTTATTTTTGTATGAAAAGCAAAATAGCCATTTTAAAAATTGGATATTTTTTAATGTTTTAGGCAAATAGATCAATTTTCTATGTGATGAAACGAATTTTCGTCGCTTTTTTTATTTATATGCATTCTTTTCTAGATCGGTTCATTTATATATATCAAATTGTTTTTATTTTAATTGACAATTACTAACAGGTAAAATAGAGAAACTATTGACCGACGTGGCAAAACTTTAAAAAGGGAATTTTTAGTCTTAGAGATGCTTGGAATTAGATACCCAAATGCTGCAAGGAGTCTGCCTCTTACTATATCTTGTCTAGTGCCTGAAGATATTATTCTCTTTGGTTAAGTAATAGACACTTAACCGGGCAACTCCATATTTTACAGTCTCGTAATCAACAGCTCCCTTCTACCAGTTTCCATTAGAGAAATAATAGGGAAAACCAATGTTTGAAACATGTTGGGCCCTATGGCCATCTGCACATCAATCCTGTGGCTTAGAGAGTCTGTCATTGGACACACTCATCTGTCTTTACCAGTCCTCCATGATTGGCGGGGTAGAATAGCAGTTTCTCCAAAGTGAACCCTACTGTTTTATGTAGAATAAGCAATGGATATCAATTAGCAACACTTTCACAGGGAATCTTTATCCTAAAAGCAACTAAATGCTGCCTTAATGTATCAGAAATAATGCAAATATCAAATATTGTAAATAAATCTGTCAAAATGATGTGGTAGGAGTCTTGGATCCACTGAAGAGCTCTGCTGCTATTGGCAAGCCATTTAAATGATCTGATCCTCCTTGTCTCTATCTGTGAAGTGATCATAAACAACTGAATTATAGTTTTGTTTAAAAAATTGGAAACTAGAACACATGTCTGTATACTGCCTCCAGTACCTAGTAAATGGTAAGCAATGAGATGGTGGAAGCCTTCATAGTTACTTGTTCTTCTGGTAGAATTTTGCAATGAAAGCACTTTTTCTGGGCTTTAGTATAGCAATACACACTCCATCTGAACACTCTGCTTGTGACTGCGACATTTTTTTCACCTTGTAGCACAAAAGAAAATGTTCCTTAATATGCACAATACACATTTCTCCTGCTTTTGTTTTTGTTTCTATCTTCTTTTCCTCTAGGTCTCTACTTTCTGTTTCCCTTTCCTGCCTATCCTGTCATCTCCATTTTAAGTTTCTCCTTTTCCCATCTATCCTCCATCGCTGGCTGCCCAGTGTTCACTCTCCGCCCACCTGGGGACTTCCGCGCCCATTCAGACTTATATGAGAGAGTATGAGGCCCATTAGGCTTCTAATGCCATGACCAGATCATAAGTAACAAAACTTCACTCTTGGCAATCTATTTCTATTCTCTGAGATATGAGAGGAAAATGGTGGTTAATTATATGAAAAATTGTTGTATACTGAACTTGACTGCTTGCTCTTGCAAATCACACTGATAAGTTGTTATAGATAGAGTTCAGAGCAAGTAGTTTCAAAGGGTAGGTATAAGTGCATTTTGTTGAGGAAGTCTCTGTGAAAGGAGAGTGGATTCCATAGCCAAATTCTCCAGTCCTCTGGGTGTGTGTGTGTGTGTGTGTGTGTGTGTAATGACAGACCAAATCCCATGGTATCTTTCATACTTGGATGACATAAAGCATCTTTCTATTCAATAAGCAGTATGTGTTCTGGAAATGCCAACTTATTAAAATATAATTAGGAAAGTAATCCTATTTTCCCCATAATAATAGTGCATTTTAAATTCAATATATGCATTTTGATACTTGTACCACGTTTCCACTCATTAGTATATATAAGTCAATCTATTTTCTAGTCATACACATTGGTGGATCAGGGTAATATATGAACATGAGCCTGATGTAATAGCATCCACTTGGGATATCATATTCAGATATTTATAGGACTAAATATAGCTTTTCTGAATCATTGAACTTCACCACAATTTTACCATATCAACAAACGTGGGCCACTCTGTTTCAAAATACACTTTACTCTGACTTAACTCTTCAACATCCTCTTGATTTTGTACCTTATTTTGTGTATTTCTTAGGTCCTTTCTCTGTTTATTCACGAATGTAACCATTTTCAATATGGAAACCCTCCTTACTATAAGTCTTATATGTAACTCTCTTAGCAGAGTAACTTAAGTACTTTTTTGATGATGAAGATGTTAGTATAAAAATACCCCATATTATGTAATTGAGAGTGTTTGACAGTGATTTATGCATTTGTAACACCTTAAGACTTTGGCATTAACAAGTGTCATCCATGTCAAAACATAAAAAGATAATTACTTTGTGAAAAGAGATGTTACCCAGGTAATTCCTTAGAAGTGTATGTTACTTCCAGTAGAACTGAAACTGCATGCCATTGCCAATGAGAACATTTCTTACTGTCATTAATACAGAATATTAATTTTAATGAGGTTCCAATCACATTTGGCTGTCATAGGCTTTTAAACATCTCCTTGGTCTGTTACTTGGTTTCATTAATTAGTATGTATATTTTCAGGAGCCTAAAATAGATATGTTAAGCAGAAAATTTAGAGATATGTTCTTGACATCCTATTTGGTTTTTACACTATTCATAGGATAGAGAGTATTAAGTATTTGTGGAACAGACTTCTCTATTCTGATAAGATGGAGAACATATGTTACAGATATTTAGTAACTTTATAAGAGATATAATATACACATTTGGGGTAGATTGGAGAGGGAGTGAGTAGAGGTGGAGAGACTGCTGCAGCCATTAATGAATTCTATCAAATCTTTTGCTGATGTTTCACAATTAAAAACTAGCTTTGCTATGGACTGATTTGTGTCCCCCTAAAATTCATGTGTTGAAGTCTTAACCCCCACATACAATGTGATGGTATTTGGAGATAAGGCATCGGGGAGTAATTAGGTTATGAGGATGGGGTCCTCATGATGGAATTAGTGCCCTTATAAGAGGCACAAGAGAGCTCTCTCAGTCTTTCTTTTTCTTTCTGTCTCTCCACCGTGTGAGGATACAATGAGCCAGGAATAGAGACTTAACCAGTTAGCTAGCACAACACATTGATCTTGGACTTCCCATCTCTAGAACTGAGAAATAAATGTCTGTTGTTTAAGCCACACTATGATATTTTGTTTTAGCAGCCCAAGTAACTAATATAAGCTTTATAATCTATATAGATAGTAATATGTTAATTATATTAGGAGAGTTAATTGCTATTTGGTAGACAGTAATAAGGAGAATATTTCTATTCGATTTTGCAGGAAAGATGCCTGAAAAATAAAAACAACTCCTCTTGAATGGTTCATAGTTTAAAAGTCTGACTCATAGTCTTTATGCTCCAATGACATATTTCAGTTTTAAATTTGGCTGAGCATAAAGCATATGAGTGACAAATATGTGGTGGAACATGTCACTATAGGTCATGTCTCAGTGGTATTTTTTAAGAACTGGTAAATGTAATAGAGTTTTGTACATTTTCTGAAGCATTCAAGTGACTATAATAACTTTTCTATAATTTCATTTGAGTCATGTAACATGTTGCAAATATTAAAATCAGCTTATCTTTATTTAAAACAAAAATCTGTTTCAGTGATGTGCTTTGAAATGGCTGTCAGATATTAACTTTGTACCATCTATTTCAGCATTTATAAATAGCACTTTAAGTAAGTCATGGCCCTCAAATAGTGCTACATTAGCATCTTTATCAATGTTTTATATAGCTATATGGCTAATGAAGAAACAAACAATTTTTGAAGAGATATTATTTGATGATAGTGATAATTCTTACTACAAAAATATTTTTGGTTAAAACTACATAATACACACTAAGCTCTAGTATGTATAATTTAAAAATAGAAACAGTTTCAGCCACCTGGATATTCATTTCTCTATATTGAGCAATTTTTATTTTATACAATAAAATTGTATTTTCTACATTGATATTATGAGGCAATATGTTTAAGTAGAGCTAACCAACCAAATAAAAAAGTTAAGTTCCAACACAGTGAAAATTTGTGTTCTTAAAAAAAAAAAAATCAAAAATGTTTTTCGGTATCCTAATTTATCGATATATAGATTTAGAGACTGAAATTTAAAAAGTTTTATTGATGTATTAATGTCTATTAGAGAGGCTAAATGTAGAAATATATTTAATGAAACAAAATAAATTAAAGCACTTTGTAAGCTGTAAACTGCTGTTTGAACAAATCACCTAAACTATAAACAGTTCAGATCTTCTCCTAGTTCAGAGATGCTTCTACTGGAATAGATTAAGTAAAACAGGACGTTTTGTGCTTACAATTAGTAAAAACTTTTTTCCCTATGCTGAAACTTAAATAGGAGAGCAAGTATCTAGACTGTCTCTTTTCCAGCCCAGGATATTTCATTTTTTCAGCAATCATTTGAGAATCCTAATGAAATTCTACTACAAATAATGCTAAATGAAGCGTTTCTAAGAAACACAATTTAAAATGCTCACTTAAGTTTAGACGATTAAAGTCAAGATTTTGTTCTTTGGTTCAAGAATTCAGTTGGACCTACAGTTTGTTCAAGTGATTAAAATGAGAATGACATTGTAATAAATGATAGCCTTTAGTGTAGTTGCCAATTACATAAACTTACTTTAAAGGATACAAATTACTCTTGATCATGGATAGGTCTTACTTGACCTGAACGAAAATGGTCCATGATGTAGTATTAATTCCTCTGGGAAGAATCAATACTTTTAATACATATTAAGCCATTAAAAATGTGCAAGTGGTTCTTTGGGAGAAGTTAGTATAAACATTTTTATTGCCAATTGCTACTTGTGTCCTCATGCTTGGAGTATTAAACAAAATGATCTTTTACTGGGGAGAAATTAAACTGAGAATCAAGATAAAAAGCTTTAATATAAGCAGTATCCAATATAAAAATAGGTTATTTAAGTTGGTTTAATGCAACTTGGAGAGTGCTTTCTAATAAGATTTATGCTCTGAATATTAAGTAAGAGAATAAAGCCATTTCACAAACACACATGCACATGTGTGTGTGTATTTATGCAATGCACACCACCCAACCCTCCACACACCACCTCCAATTTTTTGCCCATTGTATATATTCGTTTCTTCAGTTTAATTTACTGAAGAATTGAACATATACAACGGGGAAAAAACAATAAGAAAGAAAAGATTTCTGTGCGTCATGAATCCTGGCACTGAGGAATATAGGTTTATTTATAAAGAGGAATTTGAACAATTAAGTATGGGAAGAGGGGGAAATAGTCAATATTTTAAGTCACTTAAAATATTCTCTAGGTTTATCTTTTTCTTGATTTAGGTTGTTAGTAATATTAATAGTCTGTTTTATCAGGCATGTTTTGATTCTCAAGTTAGAATTGGAGAGATTGAGAGATTGATGATGATAAATTGATGAGATTGATGGTTAAGAAGAAAAGAGGCTTGTGAGACAAGGGGGGCAGCACATAGAAAGCAAGATATTTAGAGGAAGCTATGTCTCTGGGAAGAGCAAATATTTACTGTGTTGAAGTTAACTAAATTATGGCCAGCATGAATCAAACAAGCAGAAACAAAGATATAAACAAAATGAAGGAAAGTATGCCTGAACATAAGTTTCTGAGAGAGAAGTCAGGAGCATTCGGTCATCAACTCTGGTGACCAACCAGTAGGTGAGACCAAAGGCCCAGAAGAATTGGTAATTGTCAGGATGCTGAAAAGAGCAGGGTGAAAAAGTCCTGAGAAGAGGGGTGGAAGTCAGTCATCGGCATGGAATATTTATTATACTAGAAGAAGCCTTGTTTTCTTGCTCACAGACAACTACGAGGTTATGGGCCAGTCTTTAATAATCTTTTTCTTTTGTCTAACTTATCTTTGGTCAGGTTTTAAAACACTAGAATTATAAAAAAGGAAATTGCTATTAGTCTTATTATGAAGGAATAATAAAGATACATAATATTTTCCATTGTCATTCAGATTTCAAGGTCTTGAAGCAGATAAAAATGTGATTGCATCGTTGTCTTTTATATTTGAAAGTTTCGGTATTGACATCCCATGTCTGAAAAAAAAAATGGCCAATAACCATTCTTCTTGCAAAAAAATTTCATATACATCTACTTGTAATTAAAAACAAACTGAAAACAAGTTGTTCAAAAGTATAACTAATTTATTTTTAAACCACATTTTAAAACATTTTGGGATGCACTAAAATAGCACTTGATTATATGAAAAGGATTTTTGCTTTATCAATAAAAATAATTATGTGCCTTTTAATATTTAAAAGTAGTATAGAAAGTTAATGCCAACTCTCTTTTAGATTATTGTTCAATGTTACCATTTTTGACATTAAGTACCATGATTAATCCAAAAATAGTTTTTTTCAGAAATGATCTGCTCAAATATGTGTTAATGTTACCATATAAATGATGAGTGGTTAAATTTATTATCACTAAATGGAAATCCTACTATTGCACACACTTAACACTTCTCTTACTATCTTATATATTTTAAATGTATTCTTTAATGTAATTATAAAAGACAAATTTAATCTTAATATGTCAGAAAGTATTATCATTTTGCAAGCAGTACTCCAAGGTTAATAATGTCTGGGAATATAAAGTGTTTTTGACTGTAAGATTAGTCTTCTTATTTGAAAAAGGCTTTAAATTTCATTTCAAAGCAGATTTCACGCCCCATGAAATTTAAACTATGACATTTAGAAAACATTCACTTTATTATAATGCACTGAAAAATTATAGTGCAAATGCTTCTGTTCCTATCCATCAAAACTGTTGTTAGAAATGTAAAGGGTGTATTTTCTTAGATAAAAATTATGTGAAGTGCTGAAAAAAAAAAAATGAATGCTTCCTACTGTTCATCCTAAAGTTAGGTAATTACTACTTCAATTACGTTACAGAATGCTTTGACATTAGGTCTTACAGTTGTTTTCAGTAGTTTGTGTTAGATGACCTTTGCTGATTGAGTTTTTTATTTATCCAAAAGTTTATAAAGTGCTTCATATGCTTGAAAAAATAAATGTTGAAGAAATCTTTTTATATACTCTCAATATTACTTCTATGTTACAATAATACTGAGATCTTAAGGCACAAAAATGTAGCACTTTTAAGTACTAATGTGAAGATTTTATTTGTCATCACACAATATTTTTAGATGTACTTGCTAGAGCTTAACTTTGGTTTAAGTCTCTTCTTTTTGATGTTTTTTTCTTTTCAAAACACAATGTTTTTGATTATATTAGAAAAATATAAGAAATTCATATAGATTCCTACAAATTTAAGATCATAGTAATTTTATTCTTTTTGTTATTCAATAATATAATTATTATTTCATTTTAGATCATAATCACCATGATCTAAAATTATACTTTAATATTTATTTTGATTTTTAAGAAATTTGAAACTGATCTAATTGCTCAATATTTCTAAGAAGTTCCCAAGTGATACAACCAACACTTAGAGGAGTGATAGAAGACAGCAGACACTCCATAAGCATTAGTTAAGTAAGTACATGGACGATAATGTAAATCAAAAATGATGCAAGTTATACTTATTTTAGTGTCAAGTGTAATGACTAAATCGTATTCTGACAAAGATGTATGCCTATATTTCAAACCTGTAAAAATATCATTCAGTTAAATAAAGACAGCTCATTAAAAAACCCAAAAGGAACAAATAAAACAAAACAAAACATAAAGTATATACCTTCTTTTCTGTCTAAATTGAGAACGAAATGAGAAATAACTCATGGGAGAAGGATAAAAGATCAAAATATCACCTTAATTACTGTTGACACTAATTGGCCAGTGGTCAGAAGTATTTGCTGATCTTTGACTCTCCTGACTGATTTTTGCATAGATTTTCAGGAAGAGTTAAAACAACAACAAGATCCCACACCCAGAACCTGTGAGCCTATAAAAAATGTTGCCTGGGTGTTCAACAGTTCAGGTGTGAAAATAAGCCCCTTAGAAGTTATCGCAATTAGATGGTCTTTATGAAGTTTTGCAGCCCCAGTTTACATCAGTTGGATAGTTCTAAAACCCTACCATAAAGTGGAGCTGTTAAGCTATCTTGAAAATAACCCAGATGCAGTTTTCCTAAACTTCTGGAGAAGCAACTAGTAATCTTATTTGAAAATGTCCCTTTTGTCCTAGCTATCAAAGATTCCCCACAAATAATTTTTTAAAGCACATTAAGCAGGACTGGTCAAAAATAAAAATGCACACATCGATAAAAGGCACAGGGAAATAATTACCAGAAAACACTTCAAAGCTGAATAGACTCCAAAACACTTAATATGTTGGAAATATCAGCCACAGATTAGGAAACAACTATTTTTTTTTTTATGTTCAAAGAAATAAAAGACAAACTCGCATATAGCTGAAGAGAACATAAAAGTATAAAAATTGAACAAGCAGATTTGAAAAAGCATGAAATATAACTTCTAGAAATAAAAATTATAATAAAGAATATTGAAAACTCAATAGATGGGTTAAACAACTGATTATATACAGATGAAAGAAAGTTAGGTAGAAGAAAGATAAGAAGAAATTACCAAGAGCACACTTTGTAGAGAGACAAGTTAAGTCGTATGGGAGGTTTCAATGAATCATGAAGGGACAAGTTCCAGAAAGACATGAAGAACAATAAAAGTGGATTTATGAATATGTTTCATCCTTCTATGTTTTTCCTCTAATTGTTTGGAAGTTATGTACTTTATTCCTTTTACCAGTTTACTTATACATTATCACATGTATCTTTAATTTTTCAAATATAATCAACAAAATTTGTCCCTTCCTGGATAATGCAAGGACTTTATATTTACTCTCATCCAAACTGTACATTATTGTTGTCATATGTTTTAATTCTTATTTTAATTCACTCTAACATTATTATTATTGATCATCCAAAAGAAGAAAAGAAGGGATTGGAAGAGAAATATTTAAGAAGCAGGGCAATTAGGTCAAAATAAGATGGTAGACTTAAATGCAAATAGATCATTATTTATATTAAATGTAAATTGTCTGATTGACCCAATTTAGACAAAAGTTCAGTAAGTAAAATCATCTGAATGAAAAACATTATGAAAGACACATCTAAACTATAAGATATGTAAAAAATTTAAAGGGGTGGAAACATCAAATAAATATCTAAAAACATATCTGGTATGTCTACTTGAATATCAGACAAAATAGAATTTAAATTCCTTAGCATTACTTGAGGTAAAAATGGTCATTTTATAGAACTAACAGTTTCAATTTCCTAGGAACATAAAATGACTTTAAATTTGTATCTAAAAACACAGTTCCAAAATGTACAAAGAAAATACAGAAATGAAAGAGATACTGACAAATCCACAGTCATAGTAGTAGAATTTAACAAATATCTCTCAGTAATCAATACAAAGCAAACAAAGCGAGTAAAGAATATAGAAGATTTATAGGATGTGATTAACAAATATGACCTACTAGGTATAAATAAACACCACATTACATAACTATAGAAAATACTTTCTTTTTAAATACACATAGAACATTTACAAAAAGTTGACCATATAAAACTTGACTGTAATTATATAGTTTCCACACATTTCAAAGGATTGCTATCATGATAACTATATAATTAATCTAGAATTCAATTAAGAATAAATAATGATGTTAAGTAGAACATTTTCATATCTTTGAAAATCAAGAAATTAACTAAAGGAATCTATGTGTTAAGGAATAAATCATCACAGGTACAGAAAATAATAAAAAAATGAAGAAAATTATAAGAAAAATACTACTATATCTTAAACTATTAGAGAATAGCTAAAATAGTACTTATATAAGAAAGAAGTTGAAAATTAATGAGCGAAATATCAATCTTATAAGAAATCGAAAACAGATACAAATAAAAGAGTAAAATAACAACAATGTAAATAAAAGCAGAAATTGATATTATAGAAATAAAAACTAAGAAGTTTGAATAAAGCCTAAAGGTTGTTCTTTGAAAAGGTAATAAAATAGACAAAATGTTCAATGGTCCTAATCAATAAAGTATGTCACAAATAACTGATGCTAGAATGAAAAAAGCGGCCTAATTCCAAATGTTACAGAGAATTAAAAAAGATAATGTAAAGAATTTATTAACAACCTTTAGGCTAACACATTTGAAAATTTAGATAAAATGGGCAAGATCTTAGGAAAGACATAGCTTACCAAATCAAAGAGAGGGCCTAACTTAGTCATCAAAAATTCTGCCACAAGGAAAATTCCAGGCTCTATGGACTTTAGTGTACTATTATTATAGAAAAGATAATAATGGCAAAACATAATAAATATAATAGACTGCAAATTAAGACACTTAAGCATTTTTTTTCATGCTTACAGATGGTGTGATCAGATTGCTGTGAAGTTCTAGGGCCTTGGGCTATAAAGAAGCAGATGCTTGCTGTCCTATTCAAGACCATCTCACTCAAGCATGAACATCTCATTCTCTGCATCTTAATCCTCAGTTGTTCTACTTTGTCACAGCATTAAAGAACTAAATGTCAGACCATACGTATAATGGCACGTTTGACTGTCTTTGAACTTTTATAAGATATAAAGGATAAAAAAAATACTGATGTGTCATACTTAGCATTCAAGCCTGGCACTGTGTGGACATTTGGACTACAAAAGGAATAAAATCAGCAGATTAGAAAGAACGTTGGGTCTTTTTAATCTTTGAATTTTAAAACCACATGAATGATCATGGTGAATCAATTTTATTTTTAGTGTGTCTGTCTTCAATAAGTTCGATCATATAAAAAACGGCAATAGATGATCTTTGGAAACTTAAAAAATAAGTATATTGAATACCTTTCCATGAGTCTTTTAAGAATTCACAGAAATTTCTATATGTAGCCACAAGCTTTCAATTTCTTTTTTTTCCTACCTTAAACTTGAATATACTTTAATCATTTTATTAAACTTGAATGTGAAAATAATAGTTATCATACTAGAGGCTAATGTTTACTGAGATGCTTTATATGGTCCGGCACTATCTTAAGCACTTTAATAATGGTTAACATTTATTACTATGTTTCAAGAACTTTACATGGATTACGGAAATTTAGTGACTTGCCTATGGTTATTAAATGGCCAGGCTGAAATTCAAGCCCAAGGAGACTCAGTCTAGGGTGGTAGTTCTCAACTCTAAGGCACATCAGAATCACCCACGGGAATTCTTAAAATACAATTGCTGGTCCTACCCTTAGTAGGTCTAGAGTGGGGCTTAAGAATTTGCATTTCTAACAGGTTTTCAGGTGAAGCTGATGCTGCTGGTCCAGAGAACACACTTAGAGAAACTTTTGTTACAGGACATTGGACTGTATTGTCTCTGTGCAGCATCTCATTTAATCCTGTCAACTACTTTGAGATGTGTATTATCATTCTCTCCATTTCTAGATTCTCTACATTTCTAGATAGGAAAATTGAGAATGTGAAAGATTAAGTACATTACTCAACTTCAAACAGCTGATAAATATGTGGTAGGGTAAGAATTTGAACCCGTATCTATCTGCCTCTATCCAATTTCTTTTAGAGTGCGTGTATGTGTGTTTGGTTTAAAAATACTTTAATATAGATTTTTAATTCTAATTTAAAATCCAACATTTGTGAGACCCATGATTCTCTATGAAACACTACCCAGTCGTTTCTTGGAACATGGTTTAAAAAGCACTGCAGAACACAAACTTTTAACCACTCTGTCTCACATAAGTTAAAAATAACCAAGACCAATCTATGGTTTCCCAGAAATCACTTGAAGACAAATTAACAACTTTTGTCTTTACTTCTATTAATTCTGGTTACCTATTTTTAATTATAATGTATAGCATTTTCTGGTATATTGTTTATTTTGAATAGTCCATTATTAAAATAAATTTTTTTTGATTCAAAATTAATAAATGATTAACAATGTTGGAAGAACTTTTTCTCTCCAAATTACAATATATATTCTCTTGTTTCATGATAATTTAGAATATTTTACTAAACTAAAAGAATTCTCAAATTAATTTGGAAATTTATAGTGGATAAAAGCATATCATGAAATCATAGAATTTGAGGAGCCTATGAATCTAAATTCTTACATATATCTTTCTCATTGAATACTTGGACCCTGGTTCCTATTTTTGTATATTCCAAAGAGACTAATTCATAAGATCAAAGGCTTCCACATTGACCTTTGCTATTGCCTATTCAATTTTTTAGAGTACAGCATTACTTTTAGATCAAAACCTTCTTTTGGGTGGTCTTTCTGTTTAAGAGGCAGAGATGGTGAGGCAGGAGAATTTAAAAATCCATGAGATGTCCTATTTGGATAAATGTAGCTACAGTATAGACTTTAAATGATATAGAAAACTTGTATCTTAGAGTTCACAGTTGCAGTTTATTTTAGTATTTGGAGATGTCAGGAAATAACTTTGGCATTAATAGTAGATAGTTTGCTTAAATGTATTAATTCATATTCTCAGGAGCTTTCTTTGTAAGTCAACCGAAAGGTCAGCTATCTTATGTTTGCTGTTCAGGCATAGAATTCTTTAGGCATTAAGCCCTGGGTTAGCTTTGGGCTAGAGCAATGTGCTTGCCTGACTTCCTCTATTTTCATTTCTCTTTGAAGCTTCTTTAAAAATTAGCTTATTTCAGGGAGAAGCAAATATTACATGTGCTATTAATATGAGTGCTATTTAAAATATTTATTAGAATATTTTTCTCTTTCACGTGTTATTTTAAAAGGTTTTTGTTTTTTTTTTTAACTGATCTTATATAGACCTACAAACTCAATTTATAATCATGTAATTGAAACAAAATTAAGAATACTGTAATTCACCTCTACAGTTCTTAATTTTAGGTAAATTCACTTTATTTATTGAGGATGGTAAGTGGATTGGGGACTCTTCGATGAAGTATTTCTTAGAGCTCTATGGAAAAACATAGCTCTTTACCTTTCCCCATATTGGCTAGCCAGAAAACTGTTTTCCATGCAACGTGAAGGTGTCCTGTGCCATTTCTGACACCATCATTAATAGGGTCCTGAGGCTTGTTCTTACAGCTGAAAGAAAATACTTTATTCTTCCCTAAATTTTCTAAGAAAGAATGATCAGTCAGAGCAGGAATAATATACTCCTTGACTTTGAGAATTCTGTCGAACTTTCCTTCCCCCTGCCCCCAATTCTTTCCCGAACTATTAGAAAATTGTCCCAATTTCCCTACCACCATAGATTCGATGAGTGTGATAACCATGAATGGATGAAACTTCCCATGGCTGCCTGCTGTTAGTGACTGAACAAACTAACTTGGGGTTTTCTCCTCCTTAATTTTGAGCTCATGAATCATTTAAAACCTTTTAACTGAATCTCTAGTTTGACAATAAAGCTGGTACTCTTTTCCTATGATGTAAAAATTATTTCCTTACTTTTATCTCAATATTGAAATTTCTTTTTTTTCCTAAACCCTTTGAGTTTATTTCCATTGCCATATTCTCTTTCAGTTTTTATTTGGTAAAATTATAGGCATTAACACTTTTTAATTTTTCTTCACAAATCAACTATTCTAATTCTTTTGGCCTTTTATTAGTCATTTCTTATAAAATGTTTATTATAAAATTATATAACCTCACTGCGTTTCTGAAACATAATATGTCTGAGAAGATTAAGTATATTTCTGCACATTGTATAAAAAAAAAGGGCTCTCATGGGAGTCTTCTACTTGTCTTCATGCGTCGACCTGGTACCAGCAAATGTGGAATAATGTGCTTGAATTACTAAACCCACTTGAACATCTAGGAACAGTGTGGTTATTTGGTTAATGTCTTTCCTCTTACAAAACTGTAAACAACTCAAAGAAAGGATCAATGTCTATTTTCCTGTTGCATAGTAGTAAATATATTGAAATGGGAATGAATGATTGAATTTTGAGTTGAGAACTCTATAGTATTTTGAGTTAAAGTAAAAAACAGTATTTCTAACATTAGAGTTCTAGAATTATTTTAGCATCAAGCTAACAGAAGTGCTTGAGTTGAAATAATGGAATTACCTGCCCCATCTCTGACATTACAATATTTTCTTTATCTGTAGGAAAAAAAAGTCAGTCTTTGGGCTAAAAAAGATTTAGATATTGACTAGAATGTGTTAATATTTTTAAAAATTTTATCAGGTTCTAAAAGTCAGCTCAGGCAGTCATTGCAGGATACCAGACTTGGTAGCTTAAACAATAGAAATTTATTGTTTCACAGTTCTGGAGGCACAAGACAAAATCAAGCTGGTGGCAAATTTAATTTTGGTCAGAGCTCTTTCCTGCCTACAGATAGCAGGCTTCTTGCGGTGTTCTCACATGGCTGTTCTTCCGTGTGTGCAGAGAGGCAGAGAGACCTTTCATGATTCTTCCTCTTTTTATAAGGACATCAGCCCTATTGGTTTGGGATCACACCCTTACGAGATCATTTAACCTTAATTACCACCTGAAAGTCTCCATCTCCAAATATAGTCACATTAGAGGTTAGAGTTTCTCTATGTGAATTTTAGAGAGATAAAATTTAGTCCATAACACAGATTGATTTTCCACCTCAAGTAACGCTTGTCACTTTATAGTGCTCCATTCTTTAATGCCGAAACATGCATGCTTGGGATAGAAATGGAAGAAGGATGCAGTAGTGATACAGCAAAGAATAATGCAGGCATTACTTAGTTTTGCTCAGTTTAGGCTTTCCAAATCACCATGTTCTGAGAAGTTTTTTGACACCAACAACCAGTTCTCTGATTCTCCGACACCAACTGGTGGATCTGATTGGCTTTATTAAGTGATTCATGAGTCAGCATCTCATTTAGCAAGCAGAAGTGTGTTCCAGTGAGTTGTACCGAATGGAAGATTTTTATGAGCAGAATGATGGTGGGACTAAGAAGTTTTAAAAGAGTAGATTATATCGAGAGGACACCTTCCCTTTGGGGAAAGCAGAGTATCTTATCAGGCTAATTACTAGACTAGTGTTGATCAGAAAATTTCTGACTGGTTTAAAATTCTACTCCTGGGTAAGGCTGAAACTGCAATTAAGTTAGTTAAGTTTCGGTTTGGCCAGGTGGCTTAGAAAAAGTGACTCCATTTTGGACTGTTGTTTCTTTTTCTTAGCACTACACTGAGTTAGCATGGACCCCACAGGTTAAGAGTGATCTTACATTGTAAGAATGTCCAAACTTGTAGATAATTTTTATGAATTTATTTGAGCCCAAACTGATGACAATAGCAGAGAAGCAAGATCTCAAATGCTCTGAAGGATAACAATCTTGCAGTTTCTTTCTTTCTTTCTTTCTTTTTTTCTATTCTGAATTATAAAGCTCTTTTTAATTAAAATGTAGTTGACATACAATATTATATTAGTTTCAGGTGTACAAGATAGTGATTTGACATTTATATAACTTAGAAATGATCACCCTAAGAAGGTGAAGGGGATTAAGAGCTATAGTTTCTTTTATGCATTTGAAATTAAGGAGGGAACTTAAGGAAGTTTACACAAGCGTGGGAGAAAGCAAGGTGGAGGAGACTGGCTTACAAGATAGTTAACAAGATGATATTTTTTCTTGAGGGTGGTTGAGCTTATTTCAAAAGTGTGTTAACCTAGTTGCAGAAAACAATAAACAAGGCTTTCTTAAGGAAAAAATAAACCTAAAAAAGTTATATTACTAGGTCATTACTGCACATTAACCTGCCCAGCTGGGAGTTTATGATTAGATCACCCTGCAAAGTTACTTGTGAATTCCTCTTTTGTCCAAATGGGGTCCATCCCATAAGACTTCTCACTTCAGATGCCAGTCACAAATCCTGGGCCACCTTCTGACAACTGGCTATAAATTGGGGGTTTCTAAACTCTCCCCTTCAGGTTCAACAATCTGATAGAACGGCTTGCAGAACTCAGGGACACACTTTACTGGTTTATTATAAAAGAAACAATACAGGAACAACCAAATTTGTCTTTTGGACGTGGACACTTTTCTCAGGCCTCTGGAAACCAAATTGAAGAGATGTATAGTTCAGGGTTTGGGGAAGGAGGTGTTAGAAGCTTCTACACTGTCCATTCTCTGGGAGACCATCCTTCATCTTAGCACTTTGACGTGTTTTCCAACCTGGAAGCTCTCTGAGGAATCTCATTGTTCAGGAGTTTTTATAGAGCTCAGTCTCCAGCCCTCCTTCACTACCCACAGGTCAGGGGTGAAAGTTTCAATTTGCTACTCTCTTGGTCTTTCTTATGACCATCCCCTACCCTGAGGCTAAATGGTGCCCCATCCTATATCACTTGATAATCATAAACTCAGATGTGATCCAAAGGGGCCAGTTTTGAAACACAAAAGATATTTCTTTTGCTCAGGAAATTTTAAGGGTTTTAGGAGCTCTGTGTCAGAAACTGGGGACAGATACCAAATGTATTTTTGTATTATACCACATACACCATGTTTAAAGGGTGTAACAGAAAGAACTACTCTTGAAAGTCAGACTTTCATTTGTAAGAATAGGACTCAAGAGAAAAAGGTTCCCTGAATTCCAAACTCCATTCTATAAATATCAAGATCCAGAATCTAGAGAACTCAAGAGTTTTAGAATGTATGCAGGAATAGAAGTGAAAGCAATTTTTCAGACTGATGAGACAATAGTTTATCTGGTTGGATCAAAGGGGGAGAAATTGAGAAAAGAGAATAAAAATTAAAAATAGATGAGTGTTTCTGAGAGGGCCCTGGCCTTGAACTCTCCAGAAATTGAACCTCTGGGGAGTTGGACACTATCAGTTCTCCCAATAACTTTGAAAGTCTGAAAGAGAATTGTATTCTAATTGCTATCTAGACTCCGGGAGTGATTATTCTTATAGAATTTCCTACACTATGATAGAAATTTGAACATATATATATTTTTAATTCTACATTATGTGACATTTCATGCTTATAATAAAAATAGTGTGCCTTTTTAATTTCTAAATAAATGAATGTATTTCTATATTAAATATATTGAAGAGAGCCAGGAATATGATATGTCTTTTGGACATGGACACTTTTCTCAGGCCTCCGGAAATGCTATTTTTCAGATCTCTTCTTTGAATACAAGACTGCTAGTTTCCTGGTAGCAGTTACTAGAGATGAAAGCAAAGGAAGTGAACTGAAAATAGATGAACCATCTTTCTAGAATGGTTTGAAAACCTCGAAACTTACCATGACAGAATTGTCAGAGTGAATCTCTAATGTAAAAAAGAATCAAGCATCAGAAGATATCTTATCGTAATCAGTGGATTCAAAGATGGTGAGGTGCTCAGTCACTATTATGAATTGCAGTGGAAACATCACTTTTTGGAGCCATAATCTGACAAATGGAACCAATGGAAAATGTCTTCTGTTGCCCTAGAGGCTTCTTAAAGTATTAGATTCTTCTTGTTGTTCTGATTGGGTATCTTTTGCTACTCCATTTTTAAAATTGCTGATTCGATCCTTCACTTCATCCAATCTGTTGATTCCCTCTAACATACTCCATCTCAGATATTGTATTCTTCATTTCTGACTTGTTCTCTTTTATGTTTTCCATCTTCATCTTTATGTTTTCTATGTCTTTGTTAAAGTTCTCACTAAATTCATCTCCTCTTCCCCTAAGTTCATTGAGCATCCTTAAAACCAGTGCTTTGAACTCTGCATCTAGTAGAGTGCTTGTCTCTATGTTGTTGAATTATTTTCCTGGAGCTTTGTTCTGTTCTTTCATGTGGGACTTATTTCTTTGTCTCCCTATTTTAGCTGCCTCCTTGTGTTTGCTTTCATGTATTAGGTAGGGCTTCTAAGTCTCCCAGTATTAGTAGAGTGGCTTTATGTAATAGGTGTCCTATGGGGCCCAGTGGTGAAGTCTTCCCTGGTTACCTGAACCAGATGCTAAGGGTGGGTCCCTTGTGTGGGTTGTGTGTGCCCTCCTATTGTAGTTGAGCCTTGGTTGCTGTTTGCATGTCCTTGAGAAGGATTGACCCTTGGGCTGATGGGTTGTGAGGATTGGCCAGTGAAAGGCTAACCCTACAGAACAGGATTCACTAGCAGGGCTCTGATGCCTGCCCAGTCTGCCCTTTGGATATATCCTTTTCAGATAAAGTCCTGAGTGGAGCTCTGGATAGTCAAAGCAGGCCACTGGTGTGTCGACCCAAGGGCCTCCTGCAGGGGCCCAGCTGCAGGCCAAGTTTAGCTGCAGTCTGTGCACTTCTGGGGCTACTTGGTAATCCACAGATGGCTGCCACACTTGCTGGGCTTAGAGGTGTCCTGAGAGGCCAAGCCTGGAATCGAGACTGGCTGCCGCTAGTGTCAGGCTTGGGGCTGCTCAGCAACGGTTACAGGGCATGCTGAGGGCAGATGCTGCTTTTTGGGTTTTGTGAGTCTTTGAGAGATTTTAGGAAAGTCCACAATATGAGCCAAGATAGACCATTTGTATGGAAAAAAAAATCACTGAAGGAAGTTTGGGTGGGCCTGCAAGTTTGGGAGAGGTAGAGCCAAAGGGAATCACCTGGGCAGAGTAGCCTGTGTTAACCAGATTGGTGAAGACTCAGATATGGTGGCCACCTGTGTGTGCACGATGAGATGGGGGAGGACCCAACAAAGGAACAATGGGCACTGCCAGCATTTCTGTCTGGAAGAAAGCCACTCCTCTAGTTCTCTGCCTGAAGCCAGACAACTCTGTTTCTCCCCATGTGTCTCTGGCACTCTTCGAGCAGCTGCCCCAGGGCTGGGAGTTCAGAGCGAGTGAGTCCATCACCAAGTAAGTCCATGTGTGGGCCCTTTAAGCATAATGTCTGTGACTCCTGCAGCCCTCCGTCTCACTCAGCTACAATCTCTGCTGGTTTTTCACCACCAGAGGTTGTGGAAACTTTTCTTCTTGTCACTGGAACCCTGGGCCGAGGATCACAGTATGGATCTGAAACCCTTCGCTCCTCTGAGGCAGTCTCTACAGCCAAAGCTACCCTCTTGATACTTGACCACCACATGCGGTTGGGGGATTGGCCCCTTTTGCTTCTCTATCCCTCCTACCAGTCTCAAAGTGAACCCTTATGTATGATTCCAGTTATAGGACTTCTGTTCAGCCAGACTCAGGTGACTCTCAGTGATGGTTGTTCTGTAGTTTTGCTGTAATTTTGATATGGTCATGAAAGGAGGCAAGCACAGTATCTATCTTCTATGCTCTCTTGACCAGAATCCTGAAGCTTTCAAAATGAGGCAAAATGACCACATCAGCCTTGGATTCACATAATAAAATTACTTTTTTTGTGAAATCAATCATAATAAAATGATTATGGTAACTATAACTGTTATTAAGTCTGAGATGGAAATTTCATATTTCAGAATTCCTTAATATAATAGTTCGATAGGGACATTTTAAGGTACTGTGCATATATCAAGTATTTTCTGCATTGACTTTTTTCCTCTTAGGATTTGGGCAAGCATGGAATAGAGCCAACATGTTTTTCTTTATAGGGCAGCATAAGGAGCGATATTTGTTATAACATTTGTTCTGTCTCACCAACTCTGCTGAGTGGGCCAACCAAGCTGATTACATAGCAATTTAGGTTTTTGGAAGATTTTTCAGCCATTTGAGTAAGGGTAAAGGTAATGTTCTCTGTAAAAAATACCTTGCCTAATATGTCTGAAGAGCACTAAGGTGATGTCATGGCAGCTTAGATGTTGCAGCACTGAGATGGAATCTTAGTAAGGACAGGTTCACTGCAAATAGTAATTGTTATCAGTATGGCTAACAACAGCTAGGTTCAACTTCTTTCCCTCAGTTGTAATTAAGTGGAGGTCCTAAACTATCTGTAATAAGAAAAAAAATTACATTTGTCATAGATCTTCATATATCATCAGGATTTTATTGTCAAATATGAGTGAATTCTGCAAACATTTTCTCAGTAAGATGATGGTAATTACAGATGTGGATATAAAATTAAATCTACCCTAATTTTTATGTTAGAAATGAGTGGAGGGAAGGAATTTTGCAAGAACATAATTTTCAGGGAAGTGGCTAAATAATTTAGCACAATACTCAACATTTTCTCTATATTAACAAAATGTCTAAACTCTTAGCCTATACTTTTTAACATGTTGGTTTTCTCTAAATGACAGGGAGTAGCATACTACAAACATTTATTTTTTTATGCTGGATCATAATAAAAAGAAAGGTATTTAAGAAGTAGAGTTTGTTCATGTCTTCTTGAATCAAAATGAAATATAAAACAAATGAACTTCCTTAATATGTATAAATAACATAATGAAAATATTAATATAAAATATATTTATCATGCAAAAATATAATATTATAGACCAAGTACTGGTCTAAGTATTTTATATATAGTAACTCATTTAATCCTTTAACAACACAGTGAAATTTATCATGCAAAAATATAATATTATAGACCAAGTACTGGTCTAAGTATTTTATATCTAGTAACTCATTTAATCCTTTAACAACACAGTGAAATTGTTAGTGTTATCCCCATTTTCCAGGTAAGAAGCTGAGGCAATAAGGGGCTAAATAAATTATCGAAGTCACAAAGTGGGAATTGGTTAATCTGAGATTCCAATTCATACAGCCTACCACAAAAGTCCCTTGTTTACATAGTATATTACATTACCACTAAAGTAATAATAAAACTAACATTTCTTTTATACTTCCCTACTACAGACACTGCTAACACAATTAATCCTCACAAAAACCCTACAAGGTAAGTACTATTAGTATACATATTTCTCAGAGGCAGTCTCTGAGACCCAGAGAGGTTAAGTGGCTTGTTATCATCACAGCTAATAAATAATGGAGCTGCGATTCATACTCGAGAAATCTAGTTGGAGAATCTGCTATTAACTATTCTGCTATTTACCTGTCAAAAATTTTTTAAGTAGGCAATTAATTTAGCTATGTCCCAGAATCATAATAATCAAAATTAAGTGGTTTGTTAAGGTTGTTCCTTTTTAAATTTTACCTCATTTCTAATGGTTGGATCAATGTGAAAAACATTATGCTATGCAAGAAGTAAAGCTTATCACATAGGAATTGGTGGATAGAGATCTAGTTTGCTATGGATTTTCTGGGTTGGCCCATTGGGTTGATCAACTTTACCAGTTTATTAAAATATTTTCTTCTTTCTATTTTTTTAAAGGTAGATATAGTCATAATCTTCATTCACTGGTAACTAAAATCACTACATTATTAAGACATACTGGGTTTGAATTTTCCACTTAGTAGTTGTGTGATTTTGAGCAAGTAAATCAACCTGAATTTTCATGTTAGTAATTAGTAGAGGGAAGGAATTTTGCAGAAACATAGTTTTCAGGGAACTGGCTAAATAATTTAACTATTTAACTACCTATGTCTCACTTTACTCAGTTATAAAGCAGGAATAATAGTAGCTCCTGTATCATGGGGTTGCTGTTAGGGATGAATGAGTATTTCTATGTAAAATGATTGGAGCAATGCCTTGCATATTATATTACTATACATGTCTGATAGCACTAACTCTCGAACTCACCAGGCATAATTCTACCTCAGGGCCTTTGCATGGGTTTCGCTTTCTACTTGGACCAGTCTTTTCCTCAGTTGGGTGCATGGCTCATTTCTCATTTCTTTTAGATTTTTAGTTAAATACTATCTTTAGCGTAGGCTTTTGCTAGTTGCACTCTCTAAAATTACAATGCCTTCCCCAACCTCTTCATACACTTTATCCGCTTTCCTTGCTTTATGTATTTCTTATCATTTATGTATCTCCTTATATTCTTCATAACATTTCTTCTGTTGCTTTATGTTTTTTGGATGCTTTATGTTTTACTAATTTGTCTTGTTTAGTCTGTGTCTCTTCTCACTAGGATGCAATCTCCATGAGAACAGAGATTTCTTTCTGTTTTGCTCTGGAATGTGTTCCCTACAGCTAGAATAACATGGTACATAGTAGGTGCTTAATCAATATTTGTTCCATACATTCATGTATGAATAAATATTTTCTCCCAATATAAGAGGTATTACATGTCAGATTCTATGTGATATCTTTGATTTAGTATTAAAAATGATGCAGACCCTCGAGTCTTTATAGAGTTGTAAAATCTGCTTCTAGCTTTGGTTTGAATGAGAAAAGATGTTGTTTTCTCCAGAATGTAGCCCAGGGCACATGACTTGTATTGGAAGCAGAGGACAGATTTCAAGCCATCACCTTTGTACCTGACAGAAGTGTAAATTCTTCTTTATTGAGAGGATCATCTGAGACAATATGATGTTAAAATGTTTTTTAAAAAACTATAAATTGATTGGTAAATATCTGTCATCTATTTATCTATCATCTATCTATCATTTATCTATCATCTATCATCTAATTATCTATTGAGTTTATGCATATCAAACATAGGGTTCAAATTTCTTTCTGATTAGGTCGATATTATGTTATTATTAATTTTGAATTATTAGCAATAAGTTTTATATAAACCTATATTTATTTAAAATGTTATAAGGAATAATTTCAATAGAAATTGCTGCATTTAAAATCAATGAAAATTTGCTTGAAATTTTACTTTTAAATGCAAGAAAATTTTGGTCAATGAGAATTGGGTGGCCTTTTTGGGGTTTTAATTCAAAATCGCTTCATTATGGCTTGGTTTTGAAATTTTTACTTTATTTTAAATCACTGAGAAAAAAATGGATAACTTCTATAACAAGATGAAGCAAGTATTTTCTACCTCGAAAAGTTTAAGAGCAATGTTTTCTGGCCTCAGCCTAGAAATAGTAGGTGGTCCATTACTCTGTTTTAAAATTTGCATATATTAGCATGCCTAAATTATATTAGTAATTAAAGATATCCCATATATATTTTGTCTCCATTTTTCTATATCAATGTATTAATCTAAAGTTTTCTTTTTCTTTTTTTTATTCACATATTCACATTTAATTTCTTTACCTAGAGATTTTTTTCCTTCCATTATCAGTTTGTCTCAGAAAAAAATGTTATAAATTCCTATAAAAAAGAGAATGTATAATGTGCACTGGCTTCTAAGAGCTTTTTCTTCATTCTTTGCTGAGGGCCTAACTGACCTATGAGAAGGGCTGAGGACTACAATCCAGCATTTTAGATAATCTGGGTAGGCTCTCTCTTCCAAGGTATAGTCTGCTCAATATCTCTCTGATTTGAAATTGTGATTTATATCCTGTTGTCTTATATCTAGACTCTCTCTCTGTAGTCACTTCAGTTGTACATTATCCTGGTTTTCAGTATCAGTTTCTTTTCAAGACTTTTCTAGACTTTTTCTCTTGGGTTAACCTGGGTGTTACAATTTGTAGTTTAGGGGTCAGTCTAAGTAGAGATGAGAACTGTACTTAAATTTTCAACACAGTGGAGTTCAAATACATGGGGAAAGATGCACATTCACTTCCAGCAAGTCAGAGAACATTCAGATAGAAGTTACCAATTAAGCTGAGAGTGGAAGGATGAGTAAATATGAATAAGTAAGGATAAGGAAGGGCAAATTAGCATGGGAGGCAGCGGGAACTCCATATACTTACGTATTCAAGGCATGGGAGCTTGTGGATTATGGTATATGGAGTCTTGAGGAGAGTATTGAAGGAGAAGCATGTACCAAGAGGTATCACAATGGCCTTTTAGTTTTAATTTTAGGCTGTTGACCAGCATTATTCGTCCATAACACAATCATCTAAAAGTTTATTAAGATATAATGAGAGAGAAAATTCTGCTAATCCTTTAAAAACTAATTATGAAGTACCAAAGTTTATACATAATTTGCTTTAAGAGATATGAATTAGAATCACATAAAGATTATATATATAGTAACATTGCTCTCACTTGTATTCTCTTATTTGCTTGAGTGATAGATTTACAGTCCGAGATCAGGTCATTATATTTATCTCTGAGAATGCCCATGGGAGTGAGTGACTCTTATTAGTATCATTTATCAAGAGTAGATTATGACTGAGATACTCCTAAGAAGATTGTATGGATGATGAGGCTAGATGAATGGGTTGGGGCCTAATTTTGAAAGCCCTTCAAAGACATGTTAAGTAAAGATTTGACTGCACTGGATAGTCATTTCTAGTGCAGATCTGTGTTGCTGGAAGAAATTAGGCAGCAATGTGAGGGCAGGAGATTGAAGCCTAGGAAACCAGTTATAAGGAGGTTGCGATATGGCCTGAATTCAGGGCATGTCAATGGGGATGGATAAGGATGGATTAATGAGTCATTTCAGAGGTCAAGCAACATAATGTGGCAACTAAATGTTAGTGGGAAATTAGGCAGAAGGAGGAATAAAAACAATGTGTGGGGGGGATCACATATTTGGTAGGGTGACAGTGTTATTGAATATGGTAGAGCTCACAGAGATGAATCAAGTATTTGGGGAAAATAATAAATGCAACTTTGGACAATTTTGTATTTAAAGTGTTCCTAGGACATCTATGTCGGTAGGCATGATGATAATAAAGTAAATAGAACATTTATCAAGTACTTATTTGTTGCCAAACACTAGGCTGTATGCATTTTTTTCTCAATTTAAGGATGATAAAAGTGAGCCATCTTGAAAATAAATCATTTGCCTCTGAATTGTGGCTGGGAGTTAAACATAGAGACTTTGGTTTCAAAGCCTGTATATACATCCATTGCCACTGCACCATATATAGCCTCTGAGATTTAGAAGGAATGTCAGGGATCTAGATGGAGATTTGAGAGCTATCAGTTTATAAGTGATCACTGTGGTTGTAAAAGGAGGTGAGTTTTCCTAGGGAGAGATTATAGAGGAAGAATGCTGGCAGAACACATCTGTACAACTTAAGCAGAATAAAGTGATTATAGACATTTAATGTCATGCAATATTGTTAAGACTTCTTCACATTGATTTCCTGTTGTAAGCAAATGGCTTTCTAAGTGCAGTAATGTCCCTTTGTTCAAGAAGTTCATCTCTCATTTCTTTGCGGATGAAGCCAATTTAACGATATGTATGACTAATTATTTTCTTAAGAAATAGAGATGAAGAGGTGAACTTCTGAACTGCTTTCTAATGGCAGGTTGAAATGGAAGGATTGGGGTTAGATGAACTGTCTCTTTCTTTGTAAGGCTATGAGTGTTTTGCATCTTTATTTCACTTAGTATAGCTAGATTTATTCACTATTGGTCAGGATGATATATTGGGAAGGAAAACTATAGGAAATTATAACATAAAAGAAAGAAAACACCCAGCTTTTTGATGTTGCTCCACAGGCTAATTTAGAATTATTATTTTTAGTGCGATGTCCAGAAATAAAAATGCTTTATTGTTTCACAGCTCCCCTCAGCCTATTTTTAAAATTTATTTAAAAAAATTCTTTTCCAGTTATAACAGAAGTGGTTTTAAAGGATCCGGAAGCCTCTAACACGTATTATCACAAACCCTAGTTTCCAATACATTCCCTAGTACAAATAATCTGGTGCTGAGCATAATTTTTTTGTAAGTGTGCCCTAGCTTGGAGCTACATAATCTCAATCTCTGCCTCTGTGTGTGCATGGCCTTTTTCCTCCATGTGCTTGATCTCCCTCTGTCTTTCTCTTATAAGGATACCTATCATTGGATATAGGGCTTATATGAATAATCCAAGATCTTGTCTCAAGATTCTTAATATCTACAAAGAACTTTTTTCTATATGAGGTCATGGTCACAGGTACTATGGAC
>NW_011888802.1:9123059-9133553 GCF_000151845.1 Pteropus vampyrus | reverse complement strand
AAAGAAACTAACTGGAGGAACTATTGTATGGTGCATTTTGGAGAAGCTTTTCTGGGAAAGTAATGCTTGAGCTGAGAAATGGAACATGAGAATGAGCCTATTAAAGAGATGAGAGAAATGCCTTTTGGGCAGAGCAAGGAAAGGGATTAGTGCATTCTTTCATCAACAAAAAGGAAACCAGTATGGTTGAAACATGGTACCAATGGAGAGAATGAATGAAACTCAGTTGGAGAGGAGGGCAGCCAGACCTCGGAGAGACTTGTCGGCCAGCGTTCTAGGTTTAGATTTTGTTTTCATAGCAATGGAAAGCTGCTGAGGGTTACAAGGAGGTATTTAAGTGGGAAAATGAAAGCGGTTCCTGATCCATTTCTGTTTAGTAGGTCCAAATTAACTGAGTGCTTATCCTTTGACAGAAGGCACTTAGCAGATGTGATTACAGAAAAAAACAGTTCTTTAACCAATGACTATGTCTGCTGCCAAAGACTTTGCTGACTAGGAAAAACACTATTTTTTTTTCAAGGTACAGATCTAGAGCTGCTCTTAGATGTGGTTGGTAGGGCAGGAGCTTGTGTGCCAATTTATGAAACTGGACTAGATAACAGATTAGAAATGCTTGCTATTAGTGGCAGGTTAGAATTATCTACAAGAACTCTGAAAATGGGAGAATATTTTGGCCTATCTCATAACTTACTACACAAAAAATGAAATGCATTCAGGGATTAAAAAATGCCTATCCTTTCATATGTAATGCAATATGTTGGTTAAGTTCTTTATTGTAGTAGAAACAAAAAAAAAAAAATGGAATTACAGTAGACAGGCCAAAATCATTTACATAAAACACAATAGAAAGTGGCTGAGAAGAGGTCAATTTTGGAAAATGATCTCTCCAGGAATGCTGCCAAGGTAAGTGGCAGTAGATATTGATTATATAGACCTGTCATGGATTGGTTTAACTGGTCGTTCTGAAAATTGAATTGGATTTTTCTTCCTGAAATGATGTTTTTGAAGCTGTGCCAAAAGCAATCTCTCTTCCAACCCATTCTAGTTTGTGTCCGCTTTTCAGACTTAATAGTACTCAGACATTTATAATGTTGGTCACAGGAAAGTCCTTCTGCATGCCTGAAGCAAACTGATTATGTTATATCATTTTACATGACAATTTCTCTCACTCTAAAAATATTATTTATTCTGCAATAGTGATATATAACATACAGTGCAGTGTGGGAATAGGTGAAGCACAAAGGGGAAGAAAAGGCAACAAAATATGCAGCTATATAAATAAGGTGATTGTATTCTCCAAACCTGCAAACTTTTGAGAATAAAAGGGATGCCATTAATTACACTTGTATAAGAGCCTTAAACGGGAGGTGTCCTGGGAAAACTAGTACAAATGTCTACCCTGCCATAAGAGGAGACGTGAGAATCCAGGTGAAAGCGAAATGTTGGTGATAGGTAGGAATTTGTTTAAAAGACAGAGTCAGAATGTAGCTTCGGAATTGAATATGTGAAATGGTGTCTTGTGGAATGGAACATGGAAATTTAGAGGCCAATAAAAAAATGCTGGTAGCAACAGCCTTCACAACAGCCTTCACAACTCAGAAGTTGATCAAGTGTAACTTTCACCTCTATGCAAAAATCCCAAATATGTAAGATGAATAAAGCATAAATATTGTCCTATGATATGGGAGAGAGTAAAAAATATAAATAACTAAACCAAGAAGTAAGTGACTACCATGAAACTAATAAATGCAGTTCGGTATGATTCAAGAAGTTTTTATGAATGATACATTTCAGGCAGTCTTGGAAAGATGTATAAAAAGCAGATGAGAATTCCCTATATTTTCTAAATATAGGGTATCATAATATGCAAGTATTATATGGGTAATAATTTGGCTCGAACATATACATGAATGGGAGTTTCAGGAAATAGTAAGTTTTGAAAGATAGTCACCAACTCATAGAATGACCTGAGATTCAAAATGTGCCACCTACTCATTGGTGACTATCTCACTAAAAGTCATATCTGATAACAATGCGAACTGAAGTTTGGAGATGTATCAGCTGAATCCGAAACTGAAGATTTTCACAGCAATAAACTGATTCAGAATGCAAAATTCTTACCCTCATAATCACCTTTGTTAAATGAATTTTCTCTCACTTATTGTGAGCTTACTATTTAACCATAACTTATCTAAGTTCGCCCTTTGTTGTCTTTTGTGACATAAATAAGATCGACTCAAGTCTCCTGTTACATTTCTACAGGAATGGCAGTGATCCTCAAGATCTTGGCTTGGAATTCTTGCTTCTCCTGGAGCTTCTCTCTCACAAAGGCTGCTGCCCTCTCAGCTCTGCACTGGCTCATGTAGGAAACTCAGCTTCTTAACCCCTCCTCCCCGCCACCCCTCCCCAGTTTATTCCTTAAAAGTTTCCTTAAGGCATCTTAGTCTGGAGTCTGTTGAAAGCAGAATCATGGATGGGCAAGACCTCGATAGCCTGTTTGTGAGGTGTTCACAGGCAGCAAGAATAAGAAGTGGGAGGTGTAGGCAAGGGAGGAGAAAAACCCCATGCTGTTGGTGTTGTTGTAAGCACTAAGGGCTCCATCCTACTGGAGCATACTGCAAAGCATACAGAATACCTCTCAGTGATCCACCCCATGACAGAAGTCTGAGCAGCCATTCATGTGCTCCTGCTTCCAATGGCTGAAGGTTGACATGGCTGTGCACACTGACCTGCATTCTGGGTGGGGTTATATGAGGATGAACAAGATCCTGTGGCAAATAGTGACAAGGCTCTGGGGAAGAACGTTCCAAGCAAGGATTCAAGCATGTAGTGGGGCACTGAATTTTATGTCTAGGCTTGCTCAGAACTGTCCTCCACAGACATGCTTGAAATTGGAGGTGAGCTGTTGGAGTATGGCGAAAGCAACAAGCACGTATCTACAGGGTACTTTTACAAAATGCACTTGTCGTTTTGGAAGTGGTTATATTACAGAAAAATTAGGATATCAATTAAAATGAAATATTTGGCATTCCTATTTCTGAAGGGCTTTTGACCATCCCAAATTTCTCATGTGGCACCTTTTTCTTTTGTCTTTAATTATTAGTATATTTAGTTAGTAGGTAAATTGTTTTTCTGACCTGCTGCCTCATCTCTTAACTCTACATCTCTGTTGTGTGCTCTCCACTGGGACTTTCTTATGAAATTAATTGTCTTGATAGTATCAGCCAGTACAATCTACCTTACTAGGTAGACTAACACTTCGATATCCAAAAATACATTTATAGTCTTGTTGAAGACACAGTCATTCACTCTTGTCGTCTCCCAGGAGCATCAGAGAACTGGCCAAGATTTTGAAAGGTTGGTCTTTTCTTATCCTATTCCCTCTCAACCACAGATAGGTTGAATGGAACAGTTTAGAAATGTATTTTCTCTCTAATATGAACAATGCTTCACACTCCCAGCCTGACAACATGCTAATGGCAGAAGAGTTAATAGGCAGTATAGGTTTTAAATATTGTTTCTTTTTCCTCTGAAGTTCAGAGGAGTAACTTCCAGCTAACATAGATAATGAGTGCCAGAGTTAGGATTCAGATTCACTTCTGTCTCTTTGACAACAAAGTACCATATCAAATATGTAATCATTACACTTCTTAAAAATAATGTCATGCTTACATTTAATGGACCGATTAGCTATTTCTCTTCTAGCTAAGATTAATTGGAAAGCTCTTAGTTGAAGACAGAAAATTACAATAATTTTCACAATTTAAATTATTTAAATTGCAATTATTTAAATTCTTAAATAATGATCAAATTCAATACTTTGAAACTGAGAAAAACACTGAGGTGATGTAAAAGCAAAGATAAATCATAGTTGATTTATCTTTGCTTTTACATCACCTCAGTGTTGAATTCACAGCTGCATTTTGCTTTTTAATAAATTTGGGCAAGTAGAATGAAGAAAAAAAATCCAATAAGTTTTCTAAACTACAAGGGAGGGAAATCAAGGGTGTGTACATTTAGGTCAAATATGCTCAGTATCAAGAATAACATGGGAAGGAAAGGATTAATGTTATGTGTGGGTATTTAGCATAATTTGTCTTGAACTTCTTGTAAGAAAACTCAGGCTAACATTTTTCTAGTCTCCCTTCCCAATTGTTTTTACATATCAAACCTCGTAATTATGAATATGCATACACATATATTTGTATACATAAAAGGAGTCATGTAGTGACTGAGTTTAAATTTCTTTGGATGTTTTCTGTTATCAAAAAACAGTTTCTAAGACAAAAAAATACAAAATTTTAAACTATTAAAAATTATAATTTTGCATCTCTGCATTTTTGCATACAAATTCACAGATGAAAAGCAAAAATAATAAAATACATAATATGGAATATATAGTTATATCCAAAACAAAGATGTACTAAGGAATAGAAATTGTGGTATTATTATTATATAATTAAGAATTTTAGAATTGTCTTTAATCTTTTTATATTATCCCATAGCACCTATGTGTTTAAAGAACTTAAAGGTATTGGTTACACATAAAGTTGTTAACACGAAGCTTAATATCTTTCAACTGGGTTTGTCCAATACAATTTTTGTCTTTGATTATTAGTATATTTAGTTAGTAAATCTAGTTCCATAAATGAACTCTTTTCTGTGAATATGTGTGTGCGTGTGTGTGATTCTTGAGAGAATTCTTTAAAATGTTCTGATCTAGAGTTCTTAAAATTAAGTCTTAACAGGAAAAAGCTCTTGCTTTTAGAGGTTATTCCAGGCTCTGACATTCTAATGTCAACTTTTATTTTCTTCAAAGCAAAGTAATTGTGTTGATATTGAGGTGTCACCAGAAAAAAATAGGTTTGGTCTTCTAGAAATACAGTTTAATAATTGCCATTCTTGTCATTATAGGGACAATAAAGCATTTAGTGTTTCCTCTAAAAACGTTAAAGGACACTGTTACATTATCAAAAGTAGCATTTTCAAAATTGCACAAAATGATACATGTTTGAAGGTATTTTATCAATGACTATAGATTCAACCCAAAAATCAGTTTTAGTAATGACTGCTTTGCTAAGTATGTATCATAATAAAGTTTCTGAACCAGCAATCTTCAAATGAGTAGGCTGTACCTGCACTGATACCTGGTCTTGAGACTACTCCTTAAGACTTTTGGCTTATCAAAATAATGTTTATTTAAACTGGCAAAAGATAAATTGGTAATTTTATTACATTATTAATAGCACTCTTTTTTGGTATATCTTTGAATTTGTACTATTATTAGGATGAATATTAGTTTAATAAACATTAGCTTTTTCTTAGATTTTAGTCTGGAATGCGTTTTCTTGCTCTTTAGAAAAATGTATATGCTTGATCTTCAAATTAGGCAATGAAGAAATTAAACTAGTAGTGTAAAAAGTTTGAAAAATTTGAAGTAAAGGTAATCTCAATGATATTCTTTGTGTATTTTTATCTTTAATGTTTTATATTAATTATATTTTTTATTAATTGATGTTTTCTATGCAAAACTTTTATTTTAGGAAATAATACCAAAATAATAGAGCAAGTAAAAATTATTGGGTATAAATTTACTAGGTTCTGTTTTTGTTAAAATGACTGAATTATATAGTATTGCATAGTTCTAACTATTTTCAAAATAAATTTACCATATCGTCTAAAATCTCTTTCCAGATATCAACAGAATTTAATTCTTGATTTTAAAGAGGATTCATTAATTAATTAAGCATATATTGTCTTAACTGATTTGGTAGTGTCTCATAGTTTTTAAAAAATGAACCAATTGGAGGATAGAATTAGGAAATATCCAATTATTGATTGATTTTGAATTTGATGTTTTACATGTTGTCATTGAATTTCTTCATTTTCTAAAATTATTTTATGTCTCATGAGTTTCTCTATAATGTTTATTTCTTTCATAAAACCAAAATAGAAATTTCCTTGGCTTTCAGATCATGCTAATATTATTAAAATTTTACTGAGAGATAATTTATAGTCCTCGAATTCTCCCATTTTAAATATACAGTTTGATGAGTTTTACTAAATTAATAGAGTTGTACAACCATCATTATAATCCAATTTTAGAACATTTTCATCACCCCTCACCTCCAAATATTTTCCTACTTGTTAGTCCTCACTCCCATTCTCTCCCATGACAACTACTGTTTTGCTTTATGTTTCTATGGTTTTTATGTTTTCTAGAAATCTATTATAAATAAAATCACATATAGTTTTTTTGTGTCTGATCTATTTAATTTTTGAGATTCTTTCATACTGTTGCATATGTCAGGAGTTTTTTTTCCTTTTCATGTCCAAATGCTATTACAATGTATGGATGACATCGTTTGTTTATTCACTGAGCAGTTGATGTGTCGTATTATTGCTTCTATATTTTGTTTATTGGGAATAAAGATGCTATAAACATTTGTGATTAATTTTTTGTAAACATTAATTTTTATTTCTTAGACCATATAGTAAGTGTATGTTTAACTTTCTAAGAGGCTACTAAACTGTTTTCCAAAGTGGTTATACTATTTTACATTCTTATCAGTGACACTAGAGGGTTACAGTTTTTTCACATCTTTACTAAACTGGGTATTGTATTTTTGATTTCAGTAATTCTAGTGCATGCGTAGTGGTATCTCTTTGTATCTTTATTTTACATTTTTCTCATTATTAATAATGTTATACCTCTTTTCATGTACATATTTCCATTTCTATATCTTCCTTGATTAAATGTCTATTTAGGTCTTTTGACTATTTCTAAATCGAACAGTCTTCTTATTATTGAGTTGTAAGAATTCTTTATATGTTTTGAAGAACACCCTTTATCAGCTATACATTTTGCACATGTTTTCTCCTAGTCTGTGGTTTACCCTCATTTTCTTAACATTAACTCTTAAAGATCAAAAGTTATCAATTTAATGAATCCAATCACCAATTTTTATATTATTTTTTATTTTTGAGATTAGAGTATTTAAAATATGCTGGCTACAATTACCCACATTTATCTCTCACTGGATCTACGATGCTTCAAACTTCCTTTCTCTGTACAGAGAAGACATAGGCATTCACATTTTCCTTAGTGAATATTTCCCTCTGCTTCCATGGCTAATAAACACTCCTGCAACTGACACAATATTTATATAGATAAATATGCAGGATTCTATCTTGCAGCCTTGATCCAACTTCCTTTTTCCATTGACCCCTAAAGAGTAAACTATTTCTTCGATTTCTATATTCTTGGTGGAGTAAGCTTGTAAGTCCTAAGTAATTATAATAAAATGAATTTTTTTAGTTATTATTATAGTCACATTATAGCTAAGTAAGAAAAAATTTTTTTGGTCTTAGCTATCTATTTTCCAATGAAAGCTATGTAACAGGTTCATTGAAATGTACTTTACCAAAAGATTTACGGACTAAATTTAATTGATTAAAATAGTGTTAATTGGAAAAATGATATCAAGCTGCAATGGATTGTAATCCAATATTTCATGCTTAATATTTTAATAAAATAGTGTTTTATCTGTATGAATCACTAGCATTTCTATTTTTAAAAATTATTTAAAACCCAACTCAGTTGATATTTTGCTTTTATTGCAGGAATAATGATAATGAGAAAGATTAAACTTATGTTAGCAAACTAATGCACCTAAGAATACTATGCTGGTTGCTTTAGAGGATTTATTGTTTAAATTTTCCAAGTCTTTAAAAATTTACACATGTGTATATTGCAAAGAAAGGTAAATAGCCCCTAAGGCTCATGGATAATTCTACAGAGTATTAAGTACATCAAAAAGCATGAAAGTTAATAACTCTTATCTCCTAATGCAGAAATGTGAATAAAACATTGTTTAATGCCTGCTAATTTACCAAAGAACCTTTCTATTTTTGTAAAATTTTTTTCTTCTGTAAATAAGAACTAGAAAATTATTATAATACTACCTTATTTTTCTGTAATTACTTAGCTTTTAATATTTGGTTAAAGCATTTTAGTAAACTTTCAACTTCATGTACATTCTCTTCACCTTTTATCCTCATAAAATATGTATATATATATATATATATATATATATATATGGCAGAAACATAAAATATATGAGAAAAAGATGCAAATACCTATGTATTACACAATATTTAAAAGTAGAACAAAACAAACAAAAATGTTTTAAAATAATTTAAAATTTTATTCTTTTTCTAAATCTATAATAATAGAAAATGAGAACTTATGGCTGAAGCTAATAAATATTTCCACTTTATGCATTGAAAAAAATATATTCAATCTGTTTTGCAGACTGTTGCCTATATTTCTAAAATGGTAATATTTATCGTATTTCCTTTCTGTAAATTGCCAGTTGTCACCTATTGACCACTGCATAAAATCTAAGTTTATCTTCCATATGTAGTCTATTTATAAAAAGTTAATTAATTAATTAATTATTTTCTTATGGTGACGTTGGTTAACAAAATCCAATGTTTCATCTGTACACTTTAACAGTAAGGCATATATATATTTAGACTGTGTGTTCACCTCTCATAGTTAGATTTCTTTCTGTCACCACGTATTTGACCTACTTTACCCCGTCTACCTCCCCCCTTCCCCCACCTCCTACCCTCTGGTAACCACTAGACTATAGTCCATATCCATGAGTCTCTGTTTGTCCTGTTCATTTGTTGCTTTTAGGTTTATATCCCACATATACATGATATCATGTGATTTTCAACTTTTTCTATCTGGGTTATTTTGCTTAGCGTGATTATCTCCAGGTCCATCCATGATGTCGCAAATGGTAGTATTTCATCTCTTCTTATGGCTGAGTAATATTCCATTGTATATATGTACCACAGCTTCTTTAGCCAATCATCTATCGTAGGACGTTTTGGTTACTTCCATGTCTTGGCCACTGTGACTAATGCTGCTATGAACGTCGATGTTCAAATATCTTTTCAGATGTGGGTTTTCAAGCCTTTGGGATAAATATCTAGTAGAGGGATTGCTGGATCATATGGTAGATCAATTCTTAGTTTTTTGAGGAAACTTCATACTGTTTTCCAGAGCGGCTGGACCAATTTGCAGTCCCACCAGTAGTGTATGAGGGTTCTTTTTTCTCTGTATTCTCTCCAGCATTTTTTATTACTTGTCCTGTTGATTACAGCTATTCTAACAGGTGTGAGATGGTATCTCATTGGTTTTGACTTGCATTTCCCTAATAGCTAGCGATGTTGAGCATCTTTTCATATGTTTGTTGGTCATTTGTATGTCTTCTTGGGAGAAGTGTCTGTTTAGGTCCTCTGCCCATTTTTTGATTGGATCGTTTTTTTTTTGTTGTTGTTGTTGTTATTGAGTAGTATGAGTTCTTTATATATTTTGGATATTAGGCCCTTATCGAAGGTTTTGCTTGCAAATATATTTTCCCATTCAGATGGTTGTCTCTTTACCTTGTTGACGATTTCTTTTGCTGAGTAGAAGCTTTTTAGTTTGATGTAGTTCCATTCATTTATTTCAGCTTTTACTTCCCTTTCTTTTGAGGTCAAATTCATAAAATCCTCTTTAAGTCCAAAGTCCCTGAGTTTAATTTAAATGTTTTCTTCTATGCTTTTTATTGTTTCAGGTTTTATTTTCAGTTCCTTAATCCACTTTGTGTTAATTTTGGTGTGTGGTGATAGACAACAGTCTAGTTTCATTCTTTTGCCAGTGGCTTTCCAGTTTTCCCAGCATCATTTATTGAAGAGGCTTTTTTTTCCCTCCACTGTATGTTTTTGGCTTTTTTTCAAAAATTATTTGCCCATATAAATATGCGTTTACTTCTGGACTCTTGATTCTGTTCCGCCGGTCCATGTGTCTGTTTAGCTGCCAATACCATGCTGTTTTGATTACTGTCACCTTGTAGTATAATTTGAAGTTGGGCAGAGTGACGCCTACAGTCTCATTCTTTTTTCTCAGGATAGCTTTGGCCATTTTGGGTCTTTTGTGCTTCCATACAAAGATGATTTTTTGTTCCATTTCTTTAAAAAGTGTGGATGGGATTTTGATGGAGAATGCCTTAAATTTGTATAATGCTTTAGGTAATATGGTCATTTTAATTATGTTGATTCTTCTAACCCAAGAACACAGAATATCTTTCCATTTCTTTGTATCTTCTTCAATTTCTTTTAATAGGATTTTATAGTTTTCATTATATAGGTCCTTCACTTGTTTTGTTAAATTTATTCCTAGGTGTTTTATTCTTTTTGTTGTAACTGCAAAAAGAATTATTTTTCCATTTCTTTTTCTGACACTTCATTATTAGAGTATAGAAACGATATGGATTTTTGAACATTGATTTTGTATTCAGGGACTTTACTGTATTTGCTTATTGTTTCTAGTAGTGTTCTTGTGGAGTCTTTAGGGTTTTCTGTATAGAGAATCATGTTATCCGCAAATAGTGACAGTTTGACTTCTTCCTTTCCTATTTGGATGCCTTTTATATCTTT
>NW_011888802.1:9072174-9123009 GCF_000151845.1 Pteropus vampyrus | reverse complement strand
GCCTACAGTCTCATTCTTTTTTCTCAGGATAGCTTTGGCCATTTTGGGTCTTTTGTGCTTCCATACAAAGATGATTTTTTGTTCCATTTCTTTAAAAAGTGTGGATGGGATTTTGATGGAGAATGCCTTAAATTTGTATAATGCTTTAGGTAATATGGTCATTTTAATTATGTTGATTCTTCTAACCCAAGAACACAGAATATCTTTCCATTTCTTTGTATCTTCTTCAATTTCTTTTAATAGGATTTTATAGTTTTCATTATATAGGTCCTTCACTTGTTTTGTTAAATTTATTCCTAGGTGTTTTATTCTTTTTGTTGTAACTGCAAAAAGAATTATTTTTCCATTTCTTTTTCTGACACTTCATTATTAGAGTATAGAAACGATATGGATTTTTGAACATTGATTTTGTATTCAGGGACTTTACTGTATTTGCTTATTGTTTCTAGTAGTGTTCTTGTGGAGTCTTTAGGGTTTTCTGTATAGAGAATCATGTTATCCGCAAATAGTGACAGTTTGACTTCTTCCTTTCCTATTTGGATGCCTTTTATATCTTTCATTTGCCTGATTGCACTTGCTAGAACCTCCAATGCTATATTGAATAACAGTGGTGATAGTGGACAGCCTTGTCTTGTTCCTGATCTTAGAGGCAAGATTTTTAGTTTTTCACCATTAAGTATAATGTTGGCTGAGGGTTTGTCATAGATGGCCTTTATTATGTTAAGGTACTTTCCTTCTATACCAGTTTTGTTAAGTGTTTTGATCATAAATGGATGCTGTATCTTGTCAAAGGCTTTTTCTGCATCTATTGATAGGATTATATGATTCTTATTTTTTAATTTGCTTATGTGGTGTGTCACATTAATCGATTTGCATATGTTGGACCATCCTTGTGCCTCTGAGATGTGCCCACTTGATCGTGATGTATAATCTTTTTAATATGTTGCTATATTCAGTTTGCTAGTATATTATTTAGGATTTTTACCTCTGTGTTCATAAGAAATATTGGTCCGTAGTTCTCTTTTTTTGTGTGTTATCTTTACCAGGTTTTGCTATCAGAGTAATATTGGCCTCATAAAATGAACTGGGAAGTATTGCCTCTTCTTCAATTTTTTGGAAGCGTTCGAGGAGAATAGGTATTAAATCTTCTTTGAATGTTTGGTAGAATTCACTGGTAAAGCCATCTGGTTCTGGACTTTTACTTTTTGGTAAGTTTTTGATGATTGTTTCAATTTCCATTTTGTGGTATAATTTGAAGTGGGGCAGAGTTATACCTCCAGCCTCGTTCTTTTTTCTCAGGATGGCTTTGGTAGTTCGGGGTCTTTTGTGCTTCCATACAAATCTGATGATTTTTGTTCTATTTCTTTAAAAAATGCCGATGAAATTTTGATGGGGATTGCATTAAATCTGTATAATGCTTTAGGTAATATGGTCATTTTTAACTGTGTTGATTCTTCCAACCCAAGAACACAAAATATCTTTCTATTTCTTTGTAACTTCTTCTATTTCTTTTAATAGTGTCTTATAGTTTTCATTATATAGGTCCTTCACATGTTTTGTTAGATTTATTCCTAGGTATTTTATTCTTTTTTGCAATTGCAAAAAGAATTATTTTTTCCACTTCTTTTTCCGACACTTCATTATTAGAATACAGGGGCGCTATGAATTTTTGAACGTTGATTTTGTATCCAGAAACTTTCCATAGGTAGTCTTTTTGTCCTCTTCTTACACTTTTTTCTTATTGCTACACATTGCCTCCCGAGTAGGTACTTACAGTCAATATTTTTAAATTCAACAGAGATGTGTCATAATCTGCAATGTGAAAGTCCTGGGCTCTGGAGATAACAAGATTACTAAGGTTTGCTTCAAAGATTTGAAGGCCCCACCGTGAGGTTATGTCATCACTCTCATCTTCATTATCATCATGAAAACTATCCTTTCTTGTTTACACAGGACAGATGCTGTACGATGGTCTTTACATGTGTGAACTCAGTTAACCTTTAGTGTAACCTACAGGGTAGACGTATTCGGCTCCACTTTAAAGATGAAGGGATGCAAGCTCAGGAGAGTTAAACAATTTGACTAAATTTGCACAGCTGATAAATCTGCAAGTCATGTATCTGAAATTCCAATTAAAATCATTTTGCAATTGTCTCTACATGACTTCTATAACAAATGTCAGTACCGTATAGGAAACAGCACAGGAGTATAGAAAACTGAAAGGGCGGTTGAGGGCCGCGATGATCATGACCATAGTGGTGAAGGAATTCTGTTCCTTCATAGAGGAGGAATCACTTCTGCTAAATTTGGAAGGCAGCCATGACCCTACGAAGTAGAAAAGGAGTGGGGAGAAGATTATTTCAGTTATTTTTATAGTTACAAATAAGGAAGTGCAACATTGGAGGAACAGAGAAGCGTTATTACAAAAGCACAAATAGCATGACATAGGCTCTATTTCTGTGATGTGTGCGTGTATTGCAGAGTATCTTAATATGAAACATAGCATGTAATTTATCAATATGAAATTTTTTTGAGATTTCAGCAATCGGTTCTATAGAAAGACATTTAATTAGACAATCTTGTTTTCAAATGAGAAAATGTTATTGGCAACATAATCAGATGTCATAATAGTAGCACTACTATTTTATTAAAATCTTATGATACAACAGAAATTGTTTAAATTAAATTAGAAGAGTTATTAACGTTGATATTTCGAACCCAAAAGATAACATCGATCATGGTTTTTTTTTTTAGGTTACTCTTTTGATTCTTGTTAGTAGTCTGTATTTAACCCTAGGCATTTGGTTATTGGCTAACTGCCAAGAGTTATAGTTTTCAGATGAGTTTCTATGCACTTCTTCCGTTCTCTGTGCTGACAATTGTTATAGGTTTGTTTCTTAATAACTTCAATTTTTCCTAAATAATATCTTTTTTATTTTTGTGCAATTCAAGTCTCATCTGAATAGTGACTGGATACTCATATCCTCCAGATGCTTAAGTCTTTTGACCTAAGCACTGTTTCAACTGTTGCGTTAGATGCTCCATATATGTGCTTCCTTTTTATATTTCAAGTGAAGGCCTCTGCTTGTTTTGTAGGATCAGTGTCAATGTTAAGGTAAGAGTATCTTTCATAGTCTTCATTGGAATGCCAAAAAAGGAATGATTGACATAAACTAGATGCTTTATGAATTTCATTCAGGTGGGAGAAAAAACATTTTACTCTAAAAATGCATCGTTATCTAGAATATCAGAGATCATCAAAAATACCATTTAGAAATTTAGAAATCATTTTGAAATAGAAGAGAAACAAAAAGATTTTATTATTGATTGGTAGATATTTAAGGTTATTTTCCAATTTTCTAATCTAATCATTATGATAGTTATAGGTAAGTCTATATAGTAAAATCTCTTGTTAATATTCCTAGGGATTTCAGAAAAAAAAAACTTACTTTTAAAAATCTTGTCTTGGTATTTAAAATATATTAATTTACTAGAAAAATGGAGGCCTTACTTGACTTTAGAGAAGTCCTGCTGCTGAGTTGCTTTATTGCAGTAAAAGACTCAGGAATTGAAGTGGAAGGCTCTACTTAGATTCATGGCAACCTGGCTGAACTATTTCATTGTAATCATTCTTAAGTGTATCCTTAAAGTATTTTTAATAAAGAGATTCCATAACTCAATTTTATAAATTGCCAGAGTGTTTTACTAAGGCTAAAATTAGGTAATTTTTCTTGTATTGTAACTACAACTCATTTTTCTGATTAATGCTTATGAGCTGAAGTCCCTGATTCAGACACAAGAGAATATGCTATGACTATCACAGGCCTTTTTCTTTTTGCCACTGTCCCAAAGCATTTATATTTGTCTATGTCTGTAATTTCTGTATTTCCAATTTTATTTCTTTATTTAAATTATTTCAACATAATAATATGTTGAAATAATTTAATTAAATTATTTAATTAAATTATTTCAACATATTATTATGTTGAAATAATTTAATTAAATTATTTCTTGATTTTTATTTTTTAAAATGTTCCTTTAATCTTTTCTAATATAGATATAATTCATCTTTATTATTTGAATTTTAATTTAGTCTTCTGATTGACAGTAGTAATGCATACTTAGGGTGATTTCCTATTCTTGTGTTGAACTTCAGAAATGAAAGCCTGAACGTTGGAGACCCAGTATTGCCTGCCAGAACTAAATCACTTGTTTGGAAGGGATGAAGACCAATCACTCATAAATATTCTTTATGTTCATGACATTTTTTAAGGTGAAGTTTTGAAAGCGGTTATTTAAAACTAAAGAGTCAGCTTAGAGCAACATATTTTCAGCTTCATCGGTTGTTAATTTATTGAATGTCCACAGAGCCAGTAGCCTGTGATTAGTGTATTTTACAGGCTATCATAGGAAGATTTATCAGTCAACACTAAATCCTTTGGTTCAGATGATTAAAACTTTAAAAATAGCTTTTGAATGTTTATATCTGGGAGGAATTTTATTTGAAGTAATGTTGAAAAAGGAGATATTGGTAGGCCTATTTTTTGTTGTGGTTTTTAGGAAATAATGATAGCAGATGACTTTATATAAATAAGAATATTTTTTACTTAGTATTTTGGGATTTTTTTTAATTAAAAAAAAAAGAGATAAAATGGCAGTAAATACAGGAATATTTTAATCTAGTTTTAAGTTCTTGAACCTGCACACCACAGAAATGTTTGTCAGTGATTTTCTCCTGGAGACATAAATGATCATCATCTCCAGGGAGCTATGTCAACCTTAAGTTTTTAAAGTTCCTCTTGCTCTGGGGTGCACAGTGGTTGAGGACCACTGCTCTGCATCACATGTTTCTGTGAGAGAGTAAAGCACTTGCAGAAATGAACCTGTAATCAGTACAAGTATCTAGGTGAGAATATAGATGTCTAGGTGAAATAAAATAGATTTTCTTTTCTCTAGGGAAATTAAGATTAGGAGTAATTGTATTTATTTAAAAGCTATATGTTTAGTTTTGCCAAAAAAGAAGAGAGCAATCTGTGAGCCTTCAAAATCCAGGTGTAATGAGGCAATGCAGGAGGAGTTTGTAACTCACTACTCACTTTCAGTCTCCTTACTTCCCGAATTCATTTCCTGATGCTCTTTCCTATCCATGCAATATGAATATACGTTCATAAACAAAGATATTAAAAGAATCTCTTTTTTGCTGAAATTCTGTACCTATTCTTTATTCTTCCTCTTTGCTTAGATTTGGGCTAAGAATGAGTCTCAGACTTTGAGATTCCTTCTAAAATAGAAATGAAGATCAAGAAGATTACATTTGGCAAAGCTAGAAATATAACAGCACATGGTGTCTGGCCAGCTTTGTAACCATCTTTTTCTGAGTGACATTTTCTTGCTGTTCATCAGCTGAAAGTCTTCAGATGAACTGACATGGAAGAATACCTTAGGCAAGGCTTTGGAGAGACTGTGAGATTAGTGAGAGCTGGTTTTATGGATGTGAATACATGTTGAGAGCCAAGAACAAAGGAGATAGGAGTAGAACCAAATAGAAAAGAAAGAAGTTGCTTTTAAATAATATGTTTTCAATCCTTGCAGGTTTTGTCAAATAATGTTGTGGGTGTTCTGGAAAAATGGAATCAAACTAAGAGTTTCATGATTTATGACAAGAACAAGAAGATTAAAGAGTGAGCAGGGAATGACTAGGGAAAAGGGTGAATGGGCCTATTTAGCAAATACCCTCCTTTAGTGAGAATTAGGAGAAAACTGAGACATTATTTATATGGACTGCACACATGAAAACAAAGGAAAATAACACTTCGAAGTTAGGTTATTCCTGGTCATCCATCATGAAATAAGTTATAGAACAAAACCAAAGCTGTGCCTAGGTTTAACATAAACTGTTTGCTAGAAACAAGTGTTCACGTGTCATTTTAGAATTTTGATTAAGTTCATGTCAGGAGATTATGAGTAGTCTCTCAAAACTAAGGACCCTTTCGCAGTCAGCAAGATTGACTACTTCTGAGGGCAACATAACAATAGACAAGTTAGCAATGCTATTGATAGCAGTCGGTGTGTACTGGGAAAACAAACATCAATCTACTAAGTAGGATGACAGCATGAGGTACCAGATGACTATAACAATAGTCTTAACAGTAAGAAAATGCGATTTCCCTGCTGTGTTTTATGCCTAGTTTTATATGACTACTATATTATATAAATTAATATTTAATGCAGTTCAACATCATGCTTGTCAAACAGTAGTGTAGGATATAAACCATTGCAAAATCACACGTTTTCTGTATTTGACAGAGAATAATATCATACTTTTTTCTGTTTTTTATTACAGCTGCTTCAAGCTCAGAAGTGGTCTCACCAAAAAGGAGTCTCCTTTTGCAGTCATTATTGTTATGTAAATCAAACTGACCCTGTGAAAGTGAAAGAAGAGCAGATTTAGTTTTCAACTGTTCTGAGAAATAATATCGTGAATTATTTGAGAGTATTCTGCATATGGAAGGAAAGAGATAACATATTCAAATTAAAACATTGACCTCTTATTTTTGTCTTACTCAAATTTACATTGAGAAATATGACTTCAGAGGATGGAGTGTGTAATAATCCAGAAAGACGTTCCTGGGCTTGTCTTCTTTCCTTTGATATGCTTGTGGCTTGGTCAGTGGACAAGAAGGTGGGCAGGTCAAGGAAAGAATTTAGTAAACTCTTTACCTAAAGAGGAAGGACACCCACTGTGTACTCCTGGGCAGCTGTCTCGATTGACAACAGCCTGTGACTGTACCTTGCCATCCTTAAGAGGTGAATGGTAGCCCCATCTTTTCTTGGGCTCACGGGGAAAACTGAGATACTTTTCCCTATTTTTTTTCAATTTGAAGTCAACTTATTTATTTATTTACTTACTTACTTATTTACTTATTTAGCATTGAAGATATGTTGGTGTTCAGTGAAACTTGGCTGGCATATGTCAGAAGGGCCATATCATTGATCATGACCAGTTTAGGCAAAATAATAAAGCCAACAGAATTGGTCATTGCTCTCCATCCACTTCTCCTTTCTACATTTATTTTCACATTTTCAATTCTACTTTTTCATGCCCATTATCAATCCTCATGCATATCCTAACCAGATTATATTTCATTTGAAAGTACATATCCAGTAATTTTTTTTTCTCATTAAAATACCCATACCCTTGATGTCCTTACTGAATATTAAAGGAATATTATTACTGAAAATTTAAATATAATTTACCCTATTTTAGAATTTTCGTTTTTCATAATTAACAAGACTTCTAGTATTTCTAGGCACTAAGTACAATTGATGAGGATGTACTGTGGTTGGGATTGGCAAATCCTATTAGTTCTAACTTCATATTCTGAATCTGCCACTTATCATCACCTGCAGTGCCACTTTCCTCTCACCTGGCCTTTGCTTTAGTCTCAGGCTCAGTGGGTCCCAAAGTGGGTAAAACCTTCCACTGGAAGCATTTTTAAAACATGTGAAGCTATATTCATTAATCAAATGGGTTGAAGACATTTGGCCTTTAATGGTCAGTGATGCCAGATACCCTTCAATGCACAGCTAGTCCTCCAGAAAAAAAAAAAAATCCTCCCTGCTGCTTTACTTTTAAATGCCCCACATTCATGGTCACTTCTAAGCCTAGAATCTAATTCCATTTTACTTATATATGCAATGTGTGTGTGTGTATTTTTTTAATGTACATGGAATTTTTTAGGTTTGTATTTGCTGTGTAAATTGGAGGAAAGTTCTACTTGGTATTGAAAGTTTATTAAGAATTTTTAATTTCAGAAAATGACATCATTGACTGTGCTGTTCTTGGTCTTTGAGTTGCTAGTGTAAAACACCTGTGTTGGTCCTTTTACTTTCTCATTTACAGTAGGCATACATATGGGTATTAAAATCTGACCACTAGTCATTGTTTTCTATTGTATTCTTGCAGGGAAAGAGGTATATTGAAATACATGGTTTTTTAAATAAATTATTTTCCATTTATTGCTCTTTGGTATTATGAATAGGGCTTTTGAAATTTTGAATTATTTTAAATGTTGAGTTGTTTTAATAATCAGTTGTAATGGGTAGTTTAGATTTATTTAGAATACTAAATTGCTTGACAGAGTTGAGGTTCAGTCTTCTAACTTGTCTTTTGTTTTTTTTTTCTCCCTATCATCAATTCTTTCACAACTGCTAGAGTTATCTTATTAGTTCTAGAGTAGACCCTGTCATCTCTTTTCACACAATTCTCAAAAGGCTTACTATGCCACTTAGAATAATATCCCAAAGAGTTGTGTGGTCTGTCCCTGATAACTTCTCTGCTTCACCTTCCATCACTCTACTTCCTGCAACACCCCCAACTCATTTCTCTCTAGCAAATATTGATCTTTTTGAAATTTTTCTCACACATCTAGCAAACACCGATCTGAGAATCTTTGATCCTTTCCTTTTGCAAAAAATGCCCTTCACCCAGATAACTCAATGGTGGTGCTACACTTCATTCAGGCCCCTGCTCAAATGTCTTCTTTCTTATTAAAAGAAAAAAAAGTCTCCCTGCCTTCATTATCTCTTAACTCACTTGTTTTCACTTTTTTCAAATCATGTTCATTAGTTCGTGATACATACACATTTGTTTTTATTGTCTCTTCTTAGGAATATAAACTGTGTAAGAGCAGAGACAGTCTGTTTTGCTCCTTGCTTGAACTGTGATGCTTAGAATGGCGCTGGCGCCTTAGTCATTCAGTTATATTGATTGAATGGGCAAATGTCTGTGTTTTCAAATTTCAAGTATGAATATTGGAATTGCCATTTAAGTGCAAGATCATTGGCAATTCAGCTCTAAATGCGTACCTCATAGAATTTCTATAGATGATAAGGAAGAGAATTTATGAAAAGCCTTTATTATAATGCATAAAATATATAAGCATTTGATTTAAAATGATCTATTATCTATCATCTATCATTAACTACCTATCTACCTACCTTCCTACCTATTTGCTATGTATCTATCTGTCTGGTTATCTATGTATCTGTCCATTCATTGAGTTTTTCCATCCAGCTATGTATTATTTATGCATGTATCCTCTCTCTTATATCTGTCACTCTTATTCTAACAATTTAGAGTAGTTAGATCAGCCTGTGTCCTTTTGGTCATGCAGTTTTTGAGATTTGTGTATATCGTGGGCATGAATAGAGTTTGAAAGTAATTCTCCCCAGGAAGACAGAGACTTATATGATCTGTTAAATGTGATGGAAAAATTGATATAGAAAAACTCTCTGGGTGTATATAATATTATTTTATTATTATTAGTCTATTCCAGAAAATGCTTTCACCTAGCAGATTTATTTTGCTGGATCTCATCCTTTCTCCTATGTCTGCAATTATTACAGGAATTTAATTAATGTAAATGTGTTAAACTTAATTTTCCATATGGGGAGGAACTGACCATGATATTACTACAGATTTATATAGGTACCTTTATAAAATTATCCATATAACTAGAGATTTGACATTTAGTAGAAACAAGAATTAAAATCCCATTTATAAGAAATCTAATTAAAGGATTTGGGTCCATTTAGAGACGTAGAAATCAATCACACAAGTGCTTTCTTTGGTGTTTTCACTCTCTATCTTTTCCTTTCTATGTAGTTCATCCAAGGATTTTTGCCTTATATTAGTCATTAAAATAAATAATAATCTGTGGATCTACTTATTGGTTATATGCAGGCAAATTCCTACATATAACCTAAATAACCAATTATTTACTAAATAACCAATACTTTATTCTTATTGCTGGTATTTTGAGAGAAATGTATGACATTTCAAAAATATGCAATAACTAAAGATCAAACAAAATGCAATAAATATTTCATACATAAACTGATTTGTTTGAGGAAATTTCAGAATCAGTTGCAGCATTGCTTAATTAGCAAAACATTAAAAACAATGCAATTTATAAGGAGATTGGTCAAGAGAAAAATGGCATAGCTGTACACATACAGAATTTTGTAAATTCTAACATATACATTTACCTAGAAGAATATATATCAAATTATTCAGAGTGGTTTTTGCTTTGGGAGTGGAATTATGAAGTAATTTTCCTTTCCACATATTTCAACTTGATAGAGTTTGATCATTATCTAATAATAATAGTAATTAAAAACAATGCAGATTAAAACTCTTTGATAGATCTAGAGAAACTTTCTAGAAAAAAATCATATCTGGTATTAAGTATTTTTTTTTTCTAATTTAAGAGTAAGAAGAGCTTATATATTCAGTTCGATGCTTCTGGAAAAGAATGTAATTTGTAACTCACAAAATAGTGTACTTGGACAAATTACTTAACCTTTCTCAGCCTATTTCTTCACTTGTAAAATGCAGATAATAAGAGCAACTCCCTCAAAGATAGTAAAATTGAATGGGAGATTTAATGCTCACATTAAATGCCATATTAAAGGAAACTATCGGCCTGACTTAAATCAGAGCAAGAAAGCCCTTCCAGAAGAATAGGGTACACTGACGAAGTACTGATTATTAGTGATTATAGCCTTTGCCTCCCCTTCAGAACGTCATGTCTGTTTCTTTTTTCACCTATTCAAATAGAAATTATTATTCTATAGCAACTTCTGTTGGGCTCTTTCCCTAAACCCACTGGGAAAGAATATTTTCTCTTCAGAAGACAAAAGAATTTGTCTAATTTTCCAGCAAGAATTTAAGAAAGGTTAAATACTGTAGCTCAAGCTCATGTCATCAGAACTTGATCCCAAATATTTAATGGAGGAATGTATCCCTAATGTCATAGAAAAAGCAGAAATTGAGTTGAATCTCTGTGTATAACCCAAATTTCCACAAGTCTTGAGTTTATGTAACTAACAAAGAATAGTCATATTAAAATTAATGCTTTTATATTGTGGACTCATGGCCTCACACCTGAATAAAAACAGTGTCTTAACTCTTTTCCTCCCTAAAACTCCCTAAAACTGGAGGTTTTCATATACCTATGACCAACATCTTATGTTCTTCCACTGTCAAATAACTGTTACTATTTCCTGCCTAAGTAGCTAGTTGAGGCAAGCATCTTGTGGTGGCTTTTGATGCAAAAATTCTCCACAAGGCCTGTGGTTCTCTTCTAGGGTCCTGTCTCTTGATGCTACCCAACATGTAAAACCTTTGAGTTCTCAAATGGCTGTATATTCCTTTATTTCTTTTGTGTTAAAATTAATCTCAGTAGCAATATTTATTTCTCTAAATATGAAACTAAAGTTGTCCAAAGACACCAAAGCTTTGTGAAATGCTTGCTCCTTGAATATTGCACACTTCACAAAGCTGCCTTTTTCATTTCAGCTTCTGAACACTCTCCAAATAATTCAAATCTACTTCCTGTGTGGGAGATAGAGACCATATTGCCTTTTTCTCTCATCGGGTTCCAGGTATTTCAGAACTTTCCCAGGTTCTTCAAAAAACTTGGTTTTTCTTCTAGGTTCTTCATAAGAAAAATCTCTCCAATTAGGGAGGGATATCGTCTCATGAATTCAGTAGCTAAAATCAGATTTCTTCAGGCTAGACTGTAGAATTAATCTGGAAACCTAGATATTTCTGGGAAGGGAATGAGAGCTAGTATTTTTGCGGGCCTGTCATAATTTTAATTTCATCTCATTTCATGTTTACAGTTGCCCTGTGAATTAGCTTGTAGCGCCACATTTGTCTATTGACTAAATTCTCAGTCCAGTCTCAGTCATTGTACATGGTCATCTTTATTGCATGGGCTAGAAATCTTGGAAATATATTCCCCAGATACTCAGTCTCTTGCTGCCACATTTTGGGTGTGATTAAGGTTTTGCCATTGAGATTTAGTTATGCAAGATTTGAAAGGTGAAAGAATGCATAGGTGATTTATCTTCCTCAGTGGTGGCAGCCGATTGGTAGACTTCTGCAGATTTGTATTTTGCAGTAGCTAAACTCAGTGTCACACTGTCTGGTTCTCAGATTTTGTACTACAGGCTGTTGGGATATTGACATCTATATCAGGAGGCTTTCTTACCTCTGGATAACAACAGTAGTTTTCTGATCTCTTGCAAATGTAGTAGCATGACTTAAAATCTAATAGCAGCCCTATTGACTATTTTAGATACCTCATATAAGTAGAATCATACATACAATGTTTGTCCTTCTGTGACTGATTTATTTTGGTCAGCACAATGTCTCCCAGATCTATCCATGTCATCACAAATGGTAAGATTTCCTTCTATTTTAAGGCTGAATAATATTCTATTATATGTATATATCAAATTTTATTTATACATTTGTGTGCCAATGGACACTTGCGTTGTTTTCATATTTTTGCTGTTGTGAATAACACTGCAATGAACACAGGAGTGCATATATCTCTTTGAGATTCTGATTTCAATTATTTTGGATATATACTCAAAAGTGGGATTACTGGATCATGTTGTAGTTCAACTTTTAATTTTTTTTTGAAGAAGCTTCATACTGTTTCTCATAGTTGCTGCAATATTTTCCATTCCTACCAATAGTGTATAAGGCTTATAATTTCTCCATATTCTTGCCAAGACTAAGACTATTGGCCATTTGTATTTTTCTGAGAAATTCTTTTGCTCATTTTCAATAGGGTTATTTATTTATTTTTGCTATTAAATAAATAAATAAATAACCCTATTGAAGTTCCTTATATATTTTGGAGTTCCTTATATATTTTGGAAGTTAATCCCTTACCAAACATTTGTAATTTGTAAATATTTTCTCCTATTGCACAGGTTGCCTTTCATTTTGTTATTTCCTTTGCTTTTCATTTTTTGAGTTAAATTTAAAGAAATTATTTTTGATGACTGTATCTTATTTGTCTACAAAGAAATTAACTTTTTAGTCTTTAATAAATATGAATATGTACATTTATTAAGCTAAAATTAGTTAATAATGTTTCATCTGTCAGTAGATAGCATTAACCTAATGATTTACATTCATTATTATTTTTTTAACATAATTGTGCTATTTTTCTATTGTTCTTTCCTCTTGAGATGGATCACATTTTCTTATTTTTTTTTTCTATGTTGAAGAAGCTTAGATTGTACCCCGAACATTATGAAAATTATGTTATGGAAGCTCTTGATTCTGTGATAGTCTTCCAAAGAATGTTAATTTTTTTTTTTTTAGCAGACAATTAACTTGGATAGTCAAAACCAATTATTTGTGTGGTACTTAAAATCTCCACTCAGTTATTTTATCCTTACCTGGACTGCTTTGAATCTGCCACGTGCCTGAGTAGCTCAAGCATCAGCCATAGATTTTTACATAGAATTTGTGACTCTCCAACTTTGCCTCCTTTTCTTCCAATATTCCCCTACCACTTTATAGAATTCTAGCTTCTGTGTTTTTTTACGCTAGAAAAATGAGGATTATCTATTGGCATTTTAGCTACCACAGTGTCAACTACACTACAGTGTCAACTCAGTGCATGTTTTCTTGCACTATTTATTTGTTTGGGCTTTTTTTTTCTGTTTTTGTTTATCTCCAAGGTCTTTAGATAATTGTTTGTTGCATTTTGTCAGAAGCTTATAGTTGTTATCTGTGGAAAGGTTGGTCTGGTAGGAGATTAGTCAGTCATATCAGATGTGAAACTTCTTTTATTATTCTTAAGTAATAGATTAATTTTTGCTTACATAAAGTCTTAAATAGTTATTTCTAATGAACATCTATCCATGTGATTACTCAGTGTCTCAGCTCCTTCTATCTTGTGATTCTGCTCTTTTCAGGAGCAATAGGTGGAGAAAGCAAATGGAACACCACACTCAGGAGGTTTGTATGGCCAGGCCGGAAGGCATAGCATTCATTTCCACTCACGTTCTATTGGATAGAAGTCGGTTACATAGCCACATCTCATTCAAGGGAGCCTAAAGAATGTAGTCTAACTCTGGCTTGGAAAGAAGTGGAGATAAGTTTTCTAATCACCTAGCAGTCTCAGACACAGAGTTTCAATCATTAATGTTTTTAGCAGAATTACTGTACACTGCATCTCCTGAAGAAATTTTAAAATGCTCACAGTATCTTTCCTTAATATCCATTAAGGATTCCCCAAACTGTAAGTAATATCTTCTCATTATCTTTATCTTGTAACATTGTCTGAAATATACTTTTGCAGAAATATTATTCAAGTTGGGATATGACTCTCATACACATCTATGAATTCATTTAAAAACATTATTAAACATGGCCTATATCCAAGATTTACGAGAAATAGTCACTGCTGCAGAGCACTTTATTGTCATTAACGCAGGGAAAGAAGAATAACAAAGTTCTGCCAAATTATTATTACAGAACAACTTATACTCAGCATATGAGGTCATAATTCAAGTTTAACAGACAAGAAAACATATCTTTCATTCATTTCCTTTTATTATTGTGAGGAATATTATTGTGGCAAATAAGATGGACTAACAGCAAAAAGGTCACTAACTTTGAGTCAATGAAGCAAATCCCGTATTAGAATATGATGCTAGAGATAAAGGGATAAGAATGAGAAAACTCTCATTTATATCTATCTTTTAAAAATAAAGGGACAACACTCTCCACTTCAACAACTTTCTTTCTGAGACAGATTCTGCCTTTTTTTTTTTTTTTTGAGTAATAGACCTAGTAGATTGTTTTCTGGTAATACTCTCCTGCTCTCACCTTCTAAAATTAGTATGTTTATATTTCTGTTCAGACAAATGGAGAACTAGTGTTGCTTCTGGAACTTTACATCTTCAGTATCCTGAGATGTGCTAGCAGGTGAGCTGAGGTCAGTGAGACTGTCATTGTCTCTCTAAAGGAAGGAAGAAATTATACTTGCCTACCTTGTGGTTTCTTTATTTGTAGTAGTCTGCTAACTGCTGTGAGCATAGCAGTTGGGAAAACTAAAGAGTGATAATTGTTGTATATCTTCCCTTCTTTTCATTTATTTTTTGTTCCTAGACTATGATCTCACAATTTATTACAAGGAAGATTGGCTCTCACAAAGCTGAGTAAGAAAACATATGGGTCTACATGGATTTTATTTGGTATTTTGAGCATGAAAAATGGGGACTATTGGAAATTTCCCAGACACGTGGAACCAGTCTCTACATAATATCTATAACTATACAATAAAGTGATCGTATTTTCAATCAGTTTAGAATGTGAGATAAACATTTAGGTATAATGCATCAGGGAGAAAAATGATGGCAATAAGCTTTTCTTATCTCCCTTTCTCACAACCCAGAACAGTTGTAACTTGAAATATGGACCTATACATTTCCTTAGCCTTGTGAGTTCCATGCTTGCTGGGACAGTGATTGCCTTTCTCCAAGCTTTCAGAGATCCAAGATCTATACATATTGATACATCGTGATTTGCTTTAGCATGTGGTAACTCACAGCAAGCCCACCTCAGGTAAACTTTTATGTAGACTCAGTGAACCTTAAGACAAGCAACTACTGATTTATCTACACCTGCATGCAGGGGCACTGCTTCCTCTAAGCAAAGGCTAGAATAGAATTTTCCTGGAGTATTTAGTTGATTGCTTGGAACTATGGAGATCAGGCATGAGACCAACAAAGCACAATGTTCACCTCTAAAGGAAGCAGACATAAGCCAATGTAAAACTAAGCAGTCAGATCTTTTATTGCATAACTAAGGTGCTTTAGTTATGAGTTATTTAGGTATGAGTAGCCAAGTAGCTCATTGTATTTAAGAAATTTATTACAATTCACAGAGAAGCCTATGGGAAGGACTATAGGATATTTCTATTTCTTCATACGTGATAAGATTGAATATCTGTCAGAAGAAATTTCTATCATTGTTTCCCATCTAATTATCCACTGTTCTTGTAATTATTCATTGTGACTTTTTATATTTGTTAGTTATATGTTAAAAATGCATATATTTTAGAAAAGTACATGTTTTCACTATCCTAATCATGTGTGTGTGTATATGTGCATGTATGTGTGTTCTTAAAATGTAGATTGAGTCAGACTCTGGCGTAGTGCCTGGAGTCTTGAACATAATACATATTTCTAAGTTCTTTCATTTTTATCCTATGACATAACTCAAGGATATTTACAGACTCTTAGCAATTGTGATGACCCTGATATACTCACATATTTTAGTGAATGACATTGTATCAACCAGAGAGGACATTTATTGAAATTTAAATTCCAATTTTCATTTTCTTTCTTTATGACATTTTCATTTTTAAATGACTCTCTTTTTAGAATGAAAGACTTCTGTTCCTTAAATTTAATGTGTATTGTGTTAAAGAGAAGAGAGTAGGATTATTTTTCTTTTAAGTTTTATATTTGAAATTCTAAGATTCTTTATGTATAGGGTATGTAAGGGCCAAATAGAAGAGGTATGGATCTAGATTAATTTGTATATCAAAGCCATGCTCCCTGCTGGGTCTTTTGTCATCTCTCAGAATCTACCAGCGTATTTTTGAAGATAGAGCTGACAGTACTTGCATCTTTATTGATCTAGTGAATGGAGAGTATCAAGGAATCTTCAGTTTCTAGCTGGAAAAAAAAATGTGTTAGATGATGCACATATTTACTAAAAAAGGGAAACTGAGAGAGTGTATTGGGATGCTCTAGAATGAAGGTTTGTGCCTTACCCCCTAATTCATATGTGTGTTCTAATCATCAATGTGATGCTATTTGGAGGTGGGACTCTTCGGGAGATAATTAAATTATGAGGTTTGGCACTCATGAATGGGATTAATGCTGTTATAAGGAAAAAATGAGAGAGCTTGCTTCTTCTTTTTCTGCTCTCCTCTATGTGAACCTACAATGAGAAGACAGCTGTCTGCAAACTAGGAAGTACGATCTCAGCAGATGCTGGATTTGCTGATGCCTTGATATGGGCTTCAGACTCTGCAACTGTGAGAAATTGTTTATTGTTCAAGCACCGTCCTCTCTGCCCCCACCACACACCCAAAATAGCCTTGGGAGGAGCAGTCTTTCTTCAGGCAAAAATTTTTTTAAAAATGTTAAACATCGTAATATATATAAAATTAAACATATATACAATAGTGCTTGTTTCTACAGCACATATGCTAAAACTGAAATGATACAGAGAAGATTAGCATGGCTCATGAGCAAGGATAACACACAAATTCTTGAAGCATGCCATTAAAATAACAACAACAAAACAAATGAAACAAAAATGACAATTACACGGTAGATAAACCAGTCTCAATGCCAATGAGGTAGGAGGCCCTGAAAAATCATATAGCATTAAATAGGGCCGTATAATCCACATTCAGAGAAGAGGAGCAAATATTTGGGAACAAGAATATAATCTATCGCTAGAGATACAGATAATTCACAAAGCATAAATAAGAATGACTAGCAACATGTACATATTTAGCCCCATATTAAAAAAATGTAAATGAATAATATAATGAAGGAAAAACAAATTGTTTTAACTTCTCTGATGAAGTTCAATATCAGAACCTTTACTCCCAGCATTACATCTTGATCAGAGGTTAAGAATATAATAAAATAAATTCAAAATTACCACAATTATATTCATCACAGAGTCAGTTGAAGCTCTCGGTCCATTTCGTGAAGAAACACACTTCAATGTATTAAGACACTCATTATATTACCTGTGATTATTTCTGGTTATTTAAATAATAGATGACTTCTTCCTTGAATCAATTTACATTTTTTCTAGTTATTTATAAGTAATATATATTGTATATAATTAAAATATTTACTTTTTTAAAAAAATGGAAAAATGCAAGCCCATAATTTTTAGTAGACATTGCCTACACAGGACATAATATTTTGTCTCTGTGTACAAATCTAAAGAAAGACAAGTTAAAAATAGTTATCAAAGCTGGTTACTCTGGATAACCTCTTCTACAGTTCTGTCAAGTAAAACATTTTTAGACATTTCAGACACACACACACTGTGTACCATTCACTAGCTCTCTGTCAGAGCCTTCTGTGTCCTATAATTTTAAACTCTAAAAATACTTAGTGGTGAAATATTGATTTCCTCTCTAGTTTCTGCTCAGACTTTAGTTGGATGCCTGGCAAGGATTCCACTCAGAAAATCAGTGCTTGACTCTGTGTTTTATTCTTTGTTAAGAAACACATTGTATCTTTATACTTTTACCTCAGGTAGCCTATGTCTTTTTCTTGACATTTGTGTTATAGTATATTCAAAGGAGGATCATTGTTTTGTTTTACATCTAAGTAATGATAAATCTCCAAAATGTGTACAGGTTTCTAAAAAGGCAAACACATAGTAACAATAAGTCAGTCAGTAATTATATATGTTATTTGTAAGTGAATTGCAATGGATTAAGTTTAGGAATGTTTATAAATTTCTAAAATTTCATGTGAATATTAGTTGTACCAAGTAACTAAATTATAATCTCCCTAAAACCAGGAAGATTTATTTACTTTTTTTTTTTTTTTTGGCAGTTTACCAATATATTTGAAACTAATTTTTTTCCCTCACAAGTAACAATATTATGCTTCGGGATTTCTTTAAATAGGTTAAGTGTCATTGTAAGGTTTTTTAAAATTTATTTATTTATTGGGTGACATTGGTTAATGAAATACAGTAAGTTTCAGGTATACAATTTAACAGTAAGGAATATATATATTGCATTGCGTGTCCCCCTCCCATAGTTAGATTTCTTTCTGTCACCACATATTTAACTCTTTTTATCCTAACTCCTTCCTCTCCCCTTCCCTCGCTCCCCTCCCCTCTGGGAATCACTAGTCTATTGTCCATGTCCATGAGTCTCTGCTTGCATGTCCTGTTCGTTTGTTGCTTTTAGGTTTATATCCCACATATAAGTGATATCATGTGGTTTTCAACATTTTTTATCTGGCTTATTTCATAGCTTTACTCATCTTTTTGATTCATGCATAGTATTTAGTATATAGCTGGTGAGTCATAGAAAAGAAAAAAAGATCTAGTAGTTAAAACAAGCATATGTCCAAATTTAGTATTAATTTATTCATTTATTTTATCAGCAAATATTTGTTTAATTATTATATTATTAATTTATTATTATTATTATTTTTAATGCCTACAGCACCTGGTATTTCAAGGTAGTCTCCCATCCAAGTGCTAACCAGGCCCGACCTTGCTTAGTTTCTGAGATCAGATGAGATCAGACATGTTCAGGGTGGTATGGCCATAAACTAATTATTAATTTATTAAATAGTTAAATAGTTTAGTGGAAGACTATAATATTAAGTCAATGCTTTCAAACAGTGGGAAGAAATGATCAATGAATAAGTGGTATTGTGACAATTTGGATAAACCATACCTAATGCCACTGAGGCAAGGATGCATATGCTTTCTGTAGGAGGCCCCAAAAGTCATATTTTGTTGGGTGACACAATTTGGGATAAAATAAGCTCATAAAATAGTAAAGCTTTAAAAGTTTTTACAGAATAATTATTTTCTAACAAATATGACTACAGATCAAATTATATAAAATAAATCCTCATTTTATTTAGAAACTTTCCAAGATAGCATACAAACAGTTTGCAATAATATGAAAGAGGCAAAAGTGTTAGTTTTATGTCATGAAGAAGATTACAACATATCAACTACATGATGTCTGCTTGAGTTAGTGTTTCACTGGTACTCTTTGTCCTCATTGAATTTTCAGCTCTTTGCAATTAAATATTGGCAACCGATAAGTATAAAAATTAACATGTCTGTCCTATTCCTTTTTGCAAATGACACACTGCAGATTCTTCTGGATTAAGATATTTTTTTGATATCTAAATATTGCTTGATTCTACATTTGAAACTGTAAAATTTCCATGGTTTCTCCTTTGATCTGAGGTTTTATGATATATATTAGATATTGAACTGTAATTGACATATATTAGTTGATTACTATGTCTTATGGGGATTTAGAGAAAATTAGGGAAACATGATACTTAAATAAATATTTTACTCTTCAAATTTATTGCAAAGGAAATTTAGTTCATGTGACAATGGCAAATTACCTATTTCATAAATTATTAAATTAGAAATTATATTGATTTACTTTTTTGAAGAATATGTTTTCAATTTATATTATTTTTATGTGTATCTCATTTAAGTAGAACTCAAACATTAATAGATGGGAAATTAGAAGTTTCTAAGGACTTTGTAATTTAATATTCCACACTATAGTGATAAATAAATTTTTAAGTTTCAGTTTAACTTAGCTAGACTTTCAAAAACATAGAAGTATATGTAAATAATTGAAATTGAATATTAGATGCAAAAAAGGAGAAATATCCCAAACAGTATGATGTTGAATTTTTAATTAGTAACGGATGGGAAATATAGAGAAATAGTACATTATTTGAAGAATAAAATTGAGGAGTGTTAAAAATCTATTTTGTAAAGTAAATATTTTTGTCTTTTAAGATTTTTACACAACTTTTTTGAAAAAACAAACTATTATAAAAATCTTCTTTTTAAAAAATACGGTGATATAGAATCTAATTTATATTTATTTTCACAGGAAAATAAAATTGTCCTTGCTCTATTTGTAGATACTTTATACATTTCAATATAAATTATTTAGCAAAATATCTAAGTCTAAATATGAGATTTATTGAACATCCTCATAATAATATCTTTTAACATTTACAGATTTTAAATAATAACAATCCAAGAATTGCAATGATTGCTATGGCTATGGCAATTAATTTTGCTTCTTTGAGGGGCAGGGTATACTTATTTTCAGAATTAGAAGTTCCATTTTATAACTATATTGTGAAACAGAATAAAAGAAGACATTTTCATGAATCACTTTTGAATTTATCAAATAACCTTTTCTGCATTTTTGGTGATTTTTTTTTCTTTTTTCGCCTATTAATATAGTGAATGACATTGGTTTTCAAATATTAAATGAAACTATTTCTAAAATAACTACTGGGTCTTGTATCATTAATATTTTCTGTTTCAATGTATTCAGTTTATTATACTTTAGGGTAGGAATTTTGCTTCTATAATCATGGAAGAGTTTGACATGTAATTTTCCTTTTTTATAAAGGCCATGTCATATTTTGGTAATGGGGTGGAGCTAATTTTATAAAACATTTAATTTCTCTTCAGAAAGACATTTTCATGGAAAGATTTTTAATTATAAAATGAATTTAAAACTTATTAGCTAGTTCTGTTCTATTTTTATTCTTGTGTCAGTTTTTAAATTTAAATTTGTTTTCAAGAAATTTGAACATTTTAATCATTTAGAAAGTTTATTGACATGAATTTGTTTGCAATATACTTTTATTACCTTTTTAATGTTTGTGAAATCTGTAGTGTATCCTCTTTCAATTTTAGTTGTTGACAGGTAGTGATTACTCTGCTTTCTTGGTTGGTATTGGTAGGAGTTTATCGATTATATTAGTCATTAAAAAACTATTTTTGGCGTTGTGGAATTTCTCTATTATATTTTTCTTTTCAATTCCATTGGTATTTATTATTGTTATTTTATTCCTTTTACTTAATCTTATTTTAATTTACTCTTCTTTTTCTAGCTTCTCAAAATGTTGATATCATTGATTTCCAACTTGAGTATAGGTATTTATTGTTGTAAATTTGGTCTAAAGATTGTTTTATCTATGTTCCAAATGTTTTAATGTGCTGTATTTTCATTATTATTAAAGTTCAAATTATTTTCTGATTTCCATTTTGGGTTATTTAGGAGTAAATTATTTCATTTCCAAATATTTGAGGTTTTTAAGGTTATTTTATTATTGATTTCTAATTGTGCTGTTCAAGTCCATATCTTTCTCCTGAGTATTTTTGTGTTTGTTCTGTCAGCTTAAGAGAGATATGTTAAAATTTCTAAATCAGTATGTAGACGTATCTATTAATACTCTTTCTGTTCATTCTTTGCTTCATTTATTTTTAGCTCATGTGACTATACAAATTCACAGAATTAATTAAATGCTAATTAATGCTTATTGGATCTTAAGAACATTTGAGATTTTTGTCAAATGTTTCATTTTTTACATGCTATTCAGAATATTAGTACAATTTTGCATATTACATTTGAAGAGTAACATGTTTGTATAATAACATATTAAGAACTTTTGTATTTTTTATATATAGTAAAACCTTGTAAAATATGTGAACCTTTCTTCCAAAAATCAATAATCTAGTATCTTGTGGCAGACCCTTATTTGCTCAGTTACATGCAGATAAAATTTTATGATCTCTCCTTTATTGGTTAATATTTTGATGAAAGTACACAGCAAGTGACCTTCTGTTTAGATGAAGGAAACTAGAGCTTTTAGATTTCCAATGCTAATAGAGGAAAATTTGACTGAACTAAACATGAAAAATTTAACCTTGACAGCTGGAAAAGAGAAATGAAATCCAATTTTGTTGCTTGAGTCACTATTTAAGTTCCTGCTTGGGGTTAAGATAGACCTTGACAGTAACACGTTCCATAGGCCACCTGCCTTGCTGCTGGAGTGAATGACATTGGTTTTCAAATATTAAATGAAACTATTTCTAAAATAACTACTGGGTCTTGTATCATTAATATTTTCTGTTTCAATGTATTCAGTTTATTATACTTTAGGGTAGGAATTTTGCTTCTATAATCATGGAAGAGTTTGACATGTAATTTTCCTTTTTTATAAAGGCCATGTCATATTTTGGTAATGGGGTGGAGCTAATTTTATAAAACATTAAATTTCTCTTCAGAAAGACATTTTCATGGAAAGATTTTTAATTATAAAATGAATTTAAAACTTATTAGCTAGTTCTGTTCTATTTTTATTCTTGTGTCAGTTTTTAAATTTAAATTTGTTTTCAAGAAATTTGAACATTTTAATCATTTAGAAAGTTTATTGACATGAATTTGTTTGCAATATACTTTTATTACCTTTTTAATGTTTGTGAAATCTGTAGTGTATCCTCTTTCAATTTTAGTTGTTGACAGGTAGTGATTACTCTGCTTTCTTGGTTGGTATTGGTAGGAGTTTATCGATTATATTAGTCATTAAAAAACTATTTTTGGCGTTGTGGAATTTCTCTATTATATTTTTCTTTTCAATTCCATTGGTATTTATTATTGTTATTTTATTCCTTTTACTTAATCTTATTTTAATTTACTCTTCTTTTTCTAGCTTCTCAAAATGTTGATATCATTGATTTCCAACTTGAGTATAGGTATTTATTGTTGTAAATTTGGTCTAAAGATTGTTTTATCTATGTTCCAAATGTTTTAATGTGCTGTATTTTCATTATTATTAAAGTTCAAATTATTTTCTGATTTCCATTTTGGGTTATTTAGGAGTAAATTATTTCATTTCCAAATATTTGAGGTTTTTAAGGTTATTTTATTATTGATTTCTAATTGTGCTGTTCAAGTCCATATCTTTCTCCTGAGTATTTTTGTGTTTGTTCTGTCAGCTTAAGAGAGATATGTTAAAATTTCTAAATCAGTATGTAGACGTATCTATTAATACTCTTTCTGTTCATTCTTTGCTTCATTTATTTTTAGCTCATGTGACTATACAAATTCACAGAATTAATTAAATGCTAATTAATGCTTATTGGATCTTAAGAACATTTGAGATTTTTGTCAAATGTTTCATTTTTTACATGCTATTCAGAATATTAGTACAATTTTGCATATTACATTTGAAGAGTAACATGTTTGTATAATAACATATTAAGAACTTTTGTATTTTTTATATATAGTAAAACCTTGTAAAATATGTGAACCTTTCTTCCAAAAATCAATAATCTAGTATCTTGTGGCAGACCCTTATTTGCTCAGTTACATGCAGATAAAATTTTATGATCTCTCCTTTATTGGTTAATATTTTGATGAAAGTACACAGCAAGTGACCTTCTGTTTAGATGAAGGAAACTAGAGCTTTTAGATTTCCAATGCTAATAGAGGAAAATTTGACTGAACTAAACATGAAAAATTTAACCTTGACAGCTGGAAAAGAGAAATGAAATCCAATTTTGTTGCTTGAGTCACTATTTAAGTTCCTGCTTGGGGTTAAGATAGACCTTGACAGTAACACGTTCCATAGGCCACCTGCCTTGCTGCTGGATGCTTCCGAATATACTGGGGAAGTTTGCTGCCAGCATAGATGATTGATAGGGAATGATATTTCTTTTATATGGTGTAAATGTCACTAAATTACACCAGGAAATTTAAAAATTTAAAGAAATTTAGAAAAAAAAATTAACTATGTAATTTTAGAAATCTTAGAAGTTAGTAATAGTTTAGTTCCGTTGAGAATGTTACAAAATTGAAAGTCCTAAATATAACTTCTTGATCAACTGCTCAGAAATCTGACTTTCAAAAATTGCCAGAGAGCAGAAATCATATGATAATATGTATGCCAAAAGAATAAGAAGATTATATAATTTTTTTCCTCTGGATTGGATATCATAGAGGTTGGAGTCTTGGTTTCCTGTATAAATGTATAAAACTCATTTTTAATGTGTAAATACAATTCATGTTTTACTATTAAATTAAACATGATAATAGGCCTTTTCTTTCAATTATTAATAATATTTGTTAATTGAACATATACGTACTATGTGCAAGGCACTGAGGGAAATGATCAGATAAGGAAAGCACAGGGTTTGTTTTTAAAGAATTTTAATCTAGTAGAAGACAGAAAGCAGACACTCAGGAAAAGATTGATCATGGTCCAAGCACAGATGGTCCTTGTCTTAACAATGGTTCGACTTACAATTTTTCAACTTCACAGTAGTGCAAAAGCAATATGCATTTAGTAGAAACCATACTTCAAGTTTTGAATTTTGATCTTTTCCTGGGCTAGCAACAGACAATACCATACTCTATCAGGATGCTGAGACTTGGCAGCGAGCTGCAGCTCCCAGTCAGCCACACCGTCATGGGGGAAACAATCAATACTCCACAGTGCCAGCATTTTTTTGGACACTGTATTTTGTGTTTTTGCACTCCATCATTTCTACAATATGTCCATCTTTGTTTCTTGTTTCTGGTGAGAAGAAGAGGAAGGCAATTACCCTTGAGATGAAACTCAAAATAATTGCCCAGTTGTAGGCTAATATAAGTATTCTGAGCATGTTTAAAGTAGGCTAAACTAAGCTATTATATTCTATAGGTTAAGTGTAGTTAATGAATTTTTGACATGATATTTTCAATTTACAATGAGTTTATTAGGTCATAACCCTATCTTAAGTTGAGGAGAATCTGTAGTAAATTATAGACATTCGATGAGTAACAAAACCATGCTAAGGTACTCAGAAAGCAGAGTATTTCAAGCTCTGTTGGTCAGAGTGGGCTTTTTTTTTTTCTTTTTTTTATGAAGGTCATGAAGCCAATTATATTTGAACTGTCTCTTGAAGAATAAGTAAATTACTGGAAAGCTTTTCCACAGAGGTGTATTAGTAAACATGTAAATAGGAAAACACAATTAAGTTGAGTGGATAGACTACACATGACAATTCATGAGGGATAGTTAAAAGAAAAACTGTTAAGGGAGGTCAGGACCTTGATTATAACTGGCATTGAAACCTGTGCCAAGAATGTAGATCCAGAAGTAATACTAGTTCTCCATTTCTCTGAACAGAAATAAAAACACACTGATTTTAGAAGATAAGAGCAGGAGAATATTACAGGAAATAATCTACTGTGCCTATTACCCAATCAATGAGTCTTCTTTTATAATCTGCAGGGGAGTTGTATGATTGAAGCAGTGCTCTAATAGTTCTAGAAACATTGCAGAGAGGAGCAGTGAAGCAAGAAATCCATAAAGATGCTGTTAAGTGCCTAATCACCACATTTCAAGGGAAGGGGAATGGGGGCAAAGGATTTTTAGATCTATTTGTATAAAAAGTGAATATGATTTGGAGAGTGATTAAATATTATAGGTCTTAGGAATAATATAAAGAAAAGTAATGACTTCATGAATAAAAATACCAGGTCAGGAGAGAGAATTGGAAAGAGCAATACAGATTAAAAATTTCCACCATATTGTTTCTTATAGGGAAATAAAGTTGGAGCTAAATCATTACTGAAAGAAAATATTTGTTGTTAACAGTATAACTGTGAAGATTGAAGCCAAGAGAGTGGGCAGGCTTCTTATGGAGTTCATACAGGATGAGAAGAATCACATGGCAAAGGTTGTTTTTAGGGCATGCCCATAATCCTATAAAGAATCCAATAAGGGACAAGGGAATGAGTTTCCAGTTAATTAAAGGGACTAAGAGAGAGGTAGCATGATTGAATCCAATAAAATTTTAAGAAGAAAAGTTGGTAGTTATATGAGATATGACAGAGAGATGGACAAGAGTAAGAACTGGTAGTCAATCATTCTAATGTGTAGCTAGGAAGTATCTGGGGAATTTTAAGAATATAATTTTCAGAAAGTGAAGAATTAGGGGAGTACATGTATAATTCAGGCATGACAGGTTATCAATTTTGGTTTTCCTCTATTCAATCATTTACATGGTATTTATGGAGCACCTCCAATGAATTTTTGGTATTAGGGACATAGCAATGAACAAAGATTCCTTCTCTCATGGTTCTTACATTCTAATAGGGAAATTGTCAGTAAGCAAATATATATCAAGTGGCTATGAGTTGAAGAAAAATAAGAAAGGATGAGGACAGGTAGGGGATTCATATCTCCAACTTAAAAGGAGATGTCTTTCTTTACTATCAGTGTTCCATCTGTGAATCAGACTCAAGCATGACCACAGGCTTATTTTGTCAATTTAAAGAATTATAAAATGGCATTAGAGAATGGAAAGAGTTATTCTCTAGTCTTGCTCTTTCTTACAGAACACACCGCTTAGAGTGCAAATAATTCTGTACATGTCATTTATACATGAGAAGAATAGACCTTTCTGCAAAAATGTAACAGCTTTGTAGATGTTGTGGATAACAACAACACCACCACCACCACCAACAACAACAAACTGAGGAATACAAAAATTTCATTTCCCTGTGTCTGTCTGAAACGGATCTGGAAGAAGACCAAGTTATTTTATTTTAAAGAATTAGTTGCCTTAAATGTAAAGGCCACATTAATACAACATTCATGTGCCTCCTACTGACATGGCTTGAGCATAATTCCAACTAAATTCTATCAAATGAACAAATATGAAACCTTTTATAATAATGCATGGTTTCATGTTGGAAGAATTATAGCCTCCAGTGTGCAAAAATAAGAAATGCATAAGCAAGTTTTGATTTAATTTAATGCTTTACAAGGTCAAGTTGTTTAAGTGAGTAGGTAAACCACACTTCAAACAGGACGAAACCAAAGTTGAGTATGGGGGAGAATGCCTTTTCACTATCTTGATTACCTTTGCACTATTTTCTTGAAACAAAAGTATCTATAAACATAGATGGTAATTAAAATTGCCTTATATGTCTGTGTAGTAGAAGATATGTAATGATATTCTGCCTTTATCTAAAACTACCTTTAGTATTAAATGTTGTCATACCTAAAAAGTAATATAACAGAATGACTTTTATTATGGATGGTAATTTATGAAAAATGTAGCCAATGGAATTGATGTCAAACTTTTATTCACAAACTTTATTTACTTTCATTTTGCTCACTGTTTACCAAGGTTTGTTACAGCAGTAGTAACTATTTCAGTTGACATTTGCCTGTTTATATTTTTTTAAATAGGTTTTGTTTTTTATTCTCATAGAGCTCTAGAGCTAATTACAGCTGCTCATTCTTCTATTTCAACCCTCAATGCTCTCAGTTTTCTTTGGGTTTTGCTTTCACTCACAGTCATATTATTTTTTCCATTTTGTGTCTGATCCTCTTTTATATACAGCCAGGAGAGGAGCATTGCCACTGAGAATGAAAAGGCTTTTAGAACTAATTTTCATTTTCTGTGCAATGCCCATGGCATTCTCAGAGTGTGTGATGTGCTATCATCAGGATTTGATTATGCAATTGAAATGCAAAAAGTTTAAAAGCTCAGCTTTATTGGCCTTATCAGCAGTTTGCACTCTTCTAAAAGCTCTTTTAGAACAAATACGTGATCAATTTTGGTCAAAAATTACCACATGTTTTAGGAAAAAAGGAATCTAATAGATGATGCTTAGAGAGGAATTGACATTTTGAAATTTTATACTATATTTTTATATAAATTTCACTACTTTTTTCTGTTAAAAACTGTCTAATTTGAATATGATTGAAATTTGGAAAAAAATGCCCAAATGTACCTTTTCTCTCAATTTGCTGGCAAAGTCCTGGGAAGGTAGATCTTTATGAAAATACTATATAGAGAAGAAAATGCAGTGAAAAACTGGCTGTTCATATATTTTAACCTTGCAAGTCTTCTACTTTGATTAATTCATTCTGCCCTGGAGTGGACCTTGAATTACTGGAAACAGCAAAGTAATCTGGCTTGCCTCAGGAAGGACCTAATTCTAGACATAATTCTAGACTAGTTAAGAAGACTTCAATAAATATGCAGAATGAGAGAAACTGCAACTGGGTTTTATGAGTCTTGTGGTCACATTCTTGAGACTAGAACTACAAAATGAGCTATATAGTGGGGAATGTGACTTGCTATATTTTCTCTTCCTCCACTAATTCAAATACTGCTCTGGGCTTGTAGAAGCTAATATAAGAAAAAAGACTGAACTATATGAAAACAAGGAATAGTTTTATTCCTTTTAAAAAATTTTTGACTTTGATATTCACATTAAAATGATGTGGCCATTTCAGAAATAGGAGAGTAAATGTTGAATTACAATATTATTATCCAGCTTATTTTCATAAGAAAAAACATATCCAACCTTAGAGCTTAGAAGAACCTATGTCACATGTCTATTGGATAGACTGCACCTTTGAAAATGATAGTGATCAAGTTATCCTCCCATGAAGCATGAATATAAATCACTATATTAGTTTAGCAATGTTGGCCTCACTGCATTACATTCTACTCATGAAAACAAGATCTGTATGTGACAATGTACCAGCACCAAAGAAATCTGAGGGAGAAAATGAACTTCAGATTCCTTACAGAATCAGAGATCAAAAGATCTGTTCCATTAAACTTTAAACCAGAGAAATTCATCTGTCTGCCCCAGTGCCTAGTGTCAATCAATGACTCAGCTTTAGCTGGATTATGGTTAAGCCTGAATGGTCATGTGAGAGAAAATTTCAGACAACCAGTCTCCAAAGAGATTGCTACTCTAAGACTCAGCATGAGAGAGAAATGTGCTTAGGTTTATGTTGTATAGCAAAGAAATCTTATTCACCTTTAAAGATAATTGTAAAAGAACTGTATACCGCATTTGTCATACTCACTCACAAAAATGGGATAATCATTAGAAATGTGACACAAATAGATAGGTATTTTGTTTATATTTCTAAGAATTTGAGGCCTTTCTCTTAATTCACTTAATATAATTTAAACCAAGATTCCCATAGGCTATGGAGCTAAGTGAACTGGTCAGAACCTAAAGACTCACTGTATATCTATAACTTATATAATTATAACTAGTTTATTGAGGAATTCTAACTTATTAGGATATAAAGAGAACATTTTTTTCAGTAACTATCCCCTACATGTACTTTCTTGAATTTCTCTTTTCTACTGATTAGACCATTTCTTTCCAACAATTTTGTCAAATCTTAAAACTTTTCAGTTATATCAGTTGTCAGAAAAGTCTTATTTTTTATTTAAACCCAGTCCTATTACAAAAGTTCAATGTCATATCAGTTTCAATTTTACGGTTCACTTTTAGAAATGCAGATTCAGTCAGTCAGCTAGAGATTCATACATGTTTGAATAGCATCAACTGAGAAGTTGATCATGTTGTACAAATTGAAAGTACAGATAAAATGAGATCTTAATTTAAAAATGTTTTGCTTTTAATCTTAATATGAAACCAATGAAATATATTGAGTCCACATATTTCCTGTTGTTTAATTGCAATTTGTTTTTTACTTTTTGGTCAGAAAGGAAATTTAATTTAAAGGATACATTAACTCTAAATGAAATGAGCCATGAGATGAAAAATTTCAAGTTTTGTGACTCCTGTGGTCATAATTACATATAAAATATTTGAAACATAATTAAATTTCTTTAATCAGAGTATGGGGAGGGTTTAGATTGGTATCTTTTGAATTTATACATATGTATGCATATATATATCTTGAGTATATATATGTTATGCATATATAATTTGTGTAATTTTATGGTAAATTAATGAGACTGAAATGTCAGCTTTTTAGGTATGATTCAATTTTATTATGTACACTGGTGTACCAAAGTATTAAATTGTAAAAAATATTAAAAAATCTGGGTAAATTTTTCACTCATTTCCAAGTATTTGAAAAAAATTATTTTCTAGTGGAATGCTGGTCAAATATTAATGTTTTTATACTAATTGCAGAAACATCCCTGACATGAAAAGCATGTTGACCTGAGTTCTGGATCATGAGTTAGAAAACAGGAAAATAGATGAAGGATAACTGGAGATCATGATGAGATTGAAGTGCCATCTGTTATCTCCACAGTGTCTGTCATCACTGCACCTGGGCGTGAGAGGGAAATATGCCTGTGCACATCCATAGAACAGCTATGAGGCTCAGAGTCTTGGTGACCTCAAAGATCTGAGGACATGGAGTGGTTTTATGGATCTCCTTTTTTGGTTTTTGGCTCAGCTTCTGATATAACTCATTAACAAATAGTAATCGAATAATAGTTTTCACTTGTGTGCTAATAACAAAATGACTTCTACTCAGACGAAAAGTGGTAAATGCCAAAGTAGAAATATAGCTCCCATTAACTGTCTTTTTGCATTCAAGGAATGGAATGGTGGCTGATGTTTATAGCTGTCTTTTTATTAAATAACAATCTTTCTTTGAGTAGTGAAAAAATTTGAAAGAAAATTTGCGTTCATTAAAGAACATTGCCTCACTTCCAAACACTCTTGTGTTCTCTTCTAATGGAAAAGATGTTGCTTGGCAGCCTTGTCATCATCTGATTCAGCATCTTAATTATTTTACTTTAATGGAAGTCACTCTGATAGCAAATTAATAAATAAATGCTTATTAAAATAGCTCATTTATCTGTGCCTCTTTATAATCAGTTCAATTGGATTACGATTTAGGTTATAATGCTTGTAGCATGTTAATTTAGTTACTCAAGTGCAATAATCAAGAATGAGCTCTGTTTGTATTTTGACCTTCTTTCTAAAGATTTAATAACACCTTCAGAACAGAACACTAATAAAAGTACAGGTGAAGTTCATTTGAGCACTGTATCACAAAGAAAAACCTGCAATTAGACCTACTATTAGGCTAGAATAAAATGTTATAAATATAAAATATAATTATCTAATCATATTTTTGTTTTTGTGGAATACCTGTTTTGAAAAAGAGATGTAGTTCATGATACCCCTCTAATATAAAAGTTAATAAACTTCCTTAAAAACTTATTCTGTATCTATATAAGTTAAAAAATGGAAATAAATTATTGAGCATGGCTAAGGATTACCTTGTCTACTGGGACATATTGGATAAAGGCTTATTTACCAGGATAGCTGATAAGGGCTCACAACTCCAAAGTTTTTCAGCTTATTCCAGAGTCCTGTTTTTCTCCTATGATCTGCATCTTTCTGCAAATTGCTTTTTTTTCCAGATCCTTTCTTAATGCTACTTTTTAAATGCCTATAATTTTCAGAGCAGTGGGTTAATTTTACTAAATTGATCAAATTATTTGATGTGAATGATTATTATGAAGATTATATAAAACATCTACCTATACAATACCTAGCCCAGAAGTTATTATCTCTTTGGTTCTCTTTTCCCATTTCTAGATACTGAAATATGGTTGAAGGAATTAAACAATTTTAAATTATTTTAATAAGATATACTTGACATATAACATTGTGTAAGTTTAAGGTGTGTAACATCCTACCATGTCACATAATTATCATTTCTTTTTGTGGAAGGAACAATTAAGATTTAGTTTTTTTGAAGTTTATAATATTATATTATTGACTATAATCTCTAGATCTCTATGACTTATATATCTGTTAGTTGAAATTTTGTAATCTTAAACAATATCTCTCCAGTACCCCCACTCCCCAGCCTCTGGTAACCACCATTCTATCCCCTGTTTTTAGGAGTTTAGCTTTTTAGATTCCACATATAAATAAAAATCATACAGTATTTGTCTCTTTATCTGATTAATCTCACTTAGGATAATACCCTCAAGGTCTATCCATGTTGTTACAAATGTCAGGATTTCCTTCTTACTTGTGACTGAAAAATATTCTACTAGTTGAACATATTTAATGGAATACCTCACATATTGAAGATGCTCTGGGGTGTTCTGTGGGGAACACAGAGATGAATCAAGCACAAGTTTGTGGGTAAGGTAAACATGGAAAATCTTTAGGAGAGATATTGTGTTTTTTCTTCGTGAAACTTCAATAACTAGCACAATGCCTAATCCATATTTGGTACTCAAAATATTGATTGATTCAATGGTTTCAATTTGTAAGAAATAATAATAATTGGAATCATAAGTAACAAACTATAAACCCTAAGATAATACATTTTACTTGAAGAACACAAGTATTGAAGAGAAAGCTGGTATTTCTTTAGGGCCTTAAAATATTGGTAAATTATGATGGGGGAAAGGGCATTCTATGCTGAAGAAAGAGTATGATAAAAAGACCTACATATATGGTAGAGTTAGTATAATTTTGCACTAGGAGTGGCTGGATTTTCTGTCACCGAAGCTGAGTGAGAAGATGTTCAATGAGAATGAGTCTACAATGGCAGTTGCAAATCAATCACTTGAAGACCTCAAAACTCCGCATCCCATGTCTATGGATAATGGGAGAATAGTGGGCCAGGTGCCTGTTCTCTCTGAACTTGATTCCTGCTTTCCCTTTTGATGTTGGGTTTGTTTTGTACCTTGTGATGTTTTTGTATTTGTTATCATTTTTATGAAAGTAGGAATCTTGTTTCCAGTCTATCCCCAGTGCCTAGAAAACTATTTGGTGCAAAACATGAATTTGATAGATAATTTTTAATCATTGAATATTTTAAATAATTTCACATGATTCAATATGAAATTGTCAACTATTACAGGTTTTTGAGTGGAGAAAAGATATTGTCTCACCTCTGTTTAATGAAAGCAACCTTAAGAGTTGACTTGGACACATCTATCCACCTGCTTGCATTTGTGCTCATATAATCATATACCAGTTTATATGGATGAACTTAATGGTGTACTATCTAAGATTAATCTTTCTATTTCTCTTTGCCTATTCGAGGACATTGCTCTAGAAATAATTTCTAATATAATGTTTCCTACATTATCAATTTTGCCTTCTCTTCTCTTTGAACCATTTCCATTGGCATCCAAACATGTTGTTATTTTTCCCTTCTTAAAAAACAACACAGTATACAACTGTCTTGACTCTATTTCCTCCATAAGTACTTTTACCTTTTGTCTTTTCATTTTTGTGTACTTTCTTGAAATTGTAGTTTATACTTAGTGCATTCATTTCTTCTACTTGATTGTCATAAACCCAATTTCAACCAAGCTTTCTCCTTATCACTTCACCCAAAGAGCTCTTGTCACTAGAGATCGTTGCTTTGCTAAATCCAATGGCTAAATATCAGATCTCATTTTATGTCAACTTTCAGTGGCATTTGATAGAGTTGGTCACTATATTTTTTAAATAATTTCTTCCTTTGGCTTGTGAACCTTATATCCTCTTTTATTAATTGCTTCTCAATTTCTTTATCTGGCTTCTCCTTTTCCTGATATATTAATTTCAGAGTGTTTCAAGGCTCAATTCGTGTACCACATTTTGACACTATTAACACTCATCTCTTTTGTGAACTCATCCAGTCTTATAACTTTTTATATCATTCATATATTAATGACTCTCAAAGTTACATGTAGCCAGAAAATTTTGTCTAAAATTCAGACTTGTATGTCTGATGGCCTTTGCAATATCTATTTATTGATGTCTCCTAGGTATTTCTAGTATCTCTAATTAAAAATAATCCAAACTGAAACCCATTACTTCTTTCCCTCCAAGCTTCACCATCTTTGTAAAAGTCAACAACTTAGTTTTACTTGATTGAGTTGAAGACTTTAGAATTATTCATAATTTTCTTCATACCTCTCATCTAATCCATTATGCTTGTAGCATGTTAATTTAGTTACTCAAGTGCAATAATCAAGAATGAGCTCTGTTTGTATTTTGACCTTCTTTCTAAAGATTTAATAACACCTTCAGAACAGAACACTAATAAAAGTACAGGTGAAGTTCATTTGAGTACTGTATCACAAAGAAAAACCTGCAATTAGACCTACTATTAGGCTAGAATAAAATGTTATAAATATAAAATATAATTATCTAATCATATTTTTGTTTTTGTGGAATACCTGTTTTGAAAAAGAGATGTAGTTCATGATACCCCTCTAATATAAAAGTTAATAAACTTCCTTAAAAACTTATTCTGTATCTATATAAGTTAAAAAATGGTAATAAATTATTGAGCATGGCTAAGGATTACCTTGTCTACTGGGACATATTGGATAAAGGCTTATTTACCAGGACAGCTGATAAGGGCTCACAACTCCAAAGTTTTTCAGCTTATTCCAGAGTCCTGTTTTTCTCCTATGATCTGCATCTTTCTGCAAATTGCTTTTTTTTCCAGATCCTTTCTTAATGGCTACTTTTTAAATGCCTATAATTTTCAGAGCAGTGGGTTAATTTTACTAAATTGATCAAATTATTTGATGTGAATGATTATTATGAAGATTATATAAAACATCTACCTATACAATACCTAGCCCAGAAGTTATTATCTCTTTGGTTCTCTTTTCCCATTTCTAGATACTGAAATATGGTTGAAGGAATTAAACAATTTTAAATTATTTTAATAAGATATATTTGACATATAACATTGTGTAAGTTTAAGGTGTGTAACATCCTACTATGTCACATAATTATCATTTCTTTTTGTGGAACGAACAATTAAGATTTAGTTTTATGAAGTTTATAATATTGTATTATTGACTATAATCTCTAGATCTCTATGACTTATATATCTGTTAGTTGAAATTTTGTAATCTTAAACAATATCTCTCCAGTACCCCCACTCCCCAGCCTCTGGTAACCACCATTCTATCCCCTGTTTTTAGGAGTTTAGCTTTTTAGATTCCACATATAAATAAAAATCATACAGTATTTGTCTCTTTATCTGATTAATCTCACTTAGGATAATACCCTCAAGGTCTATCCATGTTGTTACAAATGTCAGGATTTCCTTCTTACTTGTGACTGAAAAATATTCTACTAGTTGAACATATTTAATGGAATACCTCACATATTGAAGATGCTCTGGGGTGTTCTGTGGGGAACACAGAGATGAATCAAGCACAAGTTTGTGGGTAAGGTAAACATGGAAAATCTTTAGGAGAGATATTGTGTTTTTTCTTCGTGAAACTTCAATAACTAGCACAATGCCTAATCCATATTTGGTACTCAAAATATTGATTGATTCAATGGTTTCAATTTGTAAGAAATAATAATAATTGGAATCATAAGTAACAAACTATAAACCCTAAGATAATACATTTTACTTGAAGAACACAAGTATTGAAGAGAAAGCTGGTATTTCTTTAGGGCCTTAAAATATTGGTAAATTATGATGGGGGAAAGGGCATTCTATGCTGAAGAAAGAGTATGATAAAAAGACCTACATATATGGTAGAGTTAGTATAATTTTGCACTAGGAGTGGCTGGATTTTCTGTCACCGAAGCTGAGTGAGAAGATGTTCAATGAGAATGAGTCTACAATGGCAGTTGCAAATCAATCACTTGAAGACCTCAAAACTCCGCATCCCATGTCTATGGATAATGGGAGAATAGTGGGCCAGGTGCCTGTTCTCTCTGAACTTGATTCCTGCTTTCCCTTTTGATGTTGGGTTTGTTTTGTACCTTGTGATGTTTTTGTATTTGTTATCATTTTTATGAAAGTAGGAATCTTGTTTCCAGTCTATCCCCAGTGCCTAGAAAACTATTTGGTGCAAAACATGAATTTGATAGATAATTTTTAATCATTGAATATTTTAAATAATTTCACATGATTCAATATGAAATTGTCAACTATTACAGGTTTTTGAGTGGAGAAAAGATATTGTCTCACCTCTGTTTAATGAAAGCAACCTTAAGAGTTGACTTGGACACATCTATCCACCTGCTTGCATTTGTGCTCATATAATCATATACCAGTTTATATGGATGAACTTAATGGTGTACTATCTAAGATTAATCTTTCTATTTCTCTTTGCCTATTCGAGGACATTGCTCTAGAAATAATTTCTAATATAATGTTTCCTACATTATCAATTTTGCCTTCTCTTCTCTTTGAACCATTTCCATTGGCATCCAAACATGTTGTTATTTTTCCCTTCTTAAAAAACAACACAGTATACAACTGTCTTGACTCTATTTCCTCCATAAGTACTTTTACCTTTTGTCTTTTCATTTTTGTGTACTTTCTTGAAATTGTAGTTTATACTTAGTGCATTCATTTCTTCTACTTGATTCTGTCATAAACCCAATTTCAACCAAGCTTTCTCCTTATCACTTCACCCAAAGAGCTCTTGTCACTAGAGATCGTTGCTTTGCTAAATCCAATGGCTAAATATCAGATCTCATTTTATGTCAACTTTCAGTGGCATTTGATAGAGTTGGTCACTATATTTTTTAAATAATTTCTTCCTTTGGCTTGTGAACCTTATATCCTCTTTTATTAATTGCTTCTCAATTTCTTTATCTGGCTTCTCCTTTTCCTGATATATTAATTTCAGAGTGTTTCAAGGCTCAATTCGTGTACCACATTTTGAGACTATTAACACTCATCTCTTTTGTGAACTCATCCAGTCTTATAACTTTTTATATCATTCATATATTAATGACTCTCAAAGTTACATGTAGCCAGAAACTTTTGTCTAAAATTCAGACTTGTATGTCTGATGGCCTTTGCAATATCTATTTATTGATGTCTCCTAGGTATTTCTAGTATCTCTAATTAAAAATAATCCAAACTGAAACCCATTACTTCTTTCCCTCCAAGCTTCACCATCTTTGTAAAAGTCAACAACTTAGTTTTACTTGATTGAGTTGAAGACTTTAGAATTATTCCTAATTTTCTTCATACCTCTCATCTAATCCATTAACAAATAATGTTGAATTTGCCTTCAAGAATATTTCTTATGCCTCTACTACTACCAGTTCAAGTTACCCTCCTCTGAAAACCAGATGATTGAAATAGCCTCATAATTTATATTCTTTTACCCATCTTTACTTTGCCTCTTGAGTCTATTCTTATCTCCATAACCAAGCTGAACCTTAAAAATTGAAGTCAAACCATATTACTTCTCTGCCAAAATCTTCCAATGGATTTCCATCTCACAGAAATAGTCAAAATCCCTATACAATCTTGCACCCATCATTTCTTCATCCCTATTTCCATCTAATCACCATATCCATTCCAGTTTTCCCATGCTCCTAATTTCTAACACATATCAAGAATGCTCTTGACTCTGGGAAAGAGAAGCAAAGAAACAGAACCACAATAAGTAATATAAAATAAGGGATTTATTATAGGAATATAGGGACTGACCATATGCAGGTGGGTATTTGTTAAATAGTCTATTAAAGGTTGTTATTTTGTTTCTAAGAATAGTTCTAAAGTTGACAGAATGGGAAACTGGGAAAGAAAGGTGGATAAGAAATGGAAAAGCAGCAACAAACTGATCCACAAGGATGTCTCTCATTGTCTCTATCCTTAGTGAGGTGGGTGCCTTCAATATGGATGCCTTTGACTGTGACACTGCATTCTACCTGGTCCAGTTACTGGAGACACTGAAAGAGAACATCTAGAGGAGACAGAGAAGTTTGGGGCTTGGCTGCTGTTGCAACAATGCCAAGAAGAGGATCAGTGACAATGTGTGTGAGCTAGAATAGCTTCTAAACTCACACTCACCTTTCTAAGATAAACATGGGTGCTGCTACCTGCCATCTTTCAATTCACATGCAAACTCCATTTGTGGTTAATTCTAACATGAAATGTTCCATATTTGTCTATATGGAAATATGGGGAATGTAATTTCAGCTTAGTTAACTTGACATAATAGAAAGGTACCATATTTCATTTAAATTTGCAGTTTTAATGTAATTATGCTGTAAACTGTGGACTTTGGATTTATAATAAAATTTCAGGAAGCTGTCGCATGTTGTCTCATGGTTTTGAATAAATCCTAGCACATCACTTAAGTTACTCTATCCTATATAGTAACATTATGTAGTGCTGATTGTATAGATTTAGTAATTCTAAGTAATTATTTTTGTCATTATAAGAGCTGGAATTGTAATGTTCTTCAACTATTATTATTGATAGTTTTCTCTACTAAGTAAGATGATCTCAGTAATAATTATAATTAAAATTCTGATGTTTGGAGTGAGAAGCTCAGTTAAGCAAAACTCATTAGAAAAAAAAATATGCCTTATCAAGGCTGAGTATTATGCTTTATTTTAGGTGAAAATAAAGAGATAATTCTGTGTTTTCTGCGTCTAAATATTAAATACAATATTAAGTGTGATAAAAGTTCCGAATACAATTCCTGACACATAGTGAGACTCCACCAAAGGAAGAAGCAGTAAAAATGATGGCGATGATGAAGAAGGAGGAGACCGAAGTATGATGGTGATGTAAGAACATAAGGTATGGTGATGAATAAACACCCATCAACAACTTTTTTCAAGGCAATTCATAGTAGTTCTAATGGAAACCTGGATAAGTCACTAATTAATTTGCAATTGTAATGACTCACTCATTTTGTTGTAATCTAAATTGTGATTTATTCCTGAATGCCTCTTATTACCTCCAACCTATAAGTAACTCTTGCTTATCATACCTCTTCTTAAGCTCACCTATCATGTCACTAATCTCTGTACAGTTAAGAAATTATCTGACTTTCATGGTCACATGACAAAAATATGATATCTTTGTATAGAAAGAACCATTTTTATTCAGCAAAGACCTGTAGAAATTGCAGGCTTTGGGGTTTTATGGACTGTACAACATAGGTCTGTATCTATCTAGATGAGCTGTACGTTACTTTTAAAATAATGAGAAAGGTAAGACATTTAAAGAATATAATACAGAGCTATTTTATTTTGAAAGCGTGAAAGAAGTAAAATATATAATTTCTGACGAGTTTGATTTTTTAAACTATAAAACATTACTTTCTCCTCCATTCCTCAGAGAGATATTCACCTGTATTCCAGTTCTCCTTCTGGATACATGGCTGAATTGTACTTCATCACTCCCTTCACCATCACCTCCCACACTTGTTAAGTATGGCCATCAACCTATTGTGACCAGTTAAAAATGAGCAGAAGTGAAGTATATCAGTTCCTAGTAAGAGGATTTAATTGTAGGCAATTGGCTTTAAACTTCCTTTTTTCCCAGGTAGTGATTGTAGTAGCAGTGGCTCAGAGGCCACCCCCATGACCCTGGGGCTTTGAGTGACCACAATGAGCTGAACTTTATGCTGCTCCATTTGGATATTTAGGATAGTGAGCTATAAATATTTGTTGTGTTAAGCCACTGAGAACAGGATGGTGTTTGTTTTTGCAGCCCGACATAGCCCATCCTGACTAGTTAAGATGGTGACTTATAGTGTTTATATAAAAATTAAAAAAAAAAAAAAAGCATGCAAAATCCAAAGTCACTCAGTCTCTTGTCATGAAATTCATACAGTGAAGAGGAGACCACATATCCACAGATGGTGGACCAAGCTCCTTGGTGGTTGGTATTAAGAGAACAAGTGTTAAGCCCAGGGAGAATGTGTGGGCAGCCATCTGTCTTTGGCCAAGTGAACATGCTAATGTTCCAGGTCTTTAGGCAAAAGCAGAAAAGAGATGACAGCTTTCAGCTCAACAGATAATCTCAAGATGCCAAGTATGTTTTTCTCTATTATTTTTCTAGGAAGCCTCCAGATCCTTAGTTCTCAATCATCAATACATAACTCTATGTAGGCAAGGATTTATTTTTATCTTATTTCTTGCAATAAATGATTTGGAACACTTGATTAGCCTGACTATGCATGTGTTTGGTAAAACATTTGCACTTTTAAGATAATGATACAAAACATTTAACATACTCAATTCATTTTGTGTTAAAAAAGAAATAAAATATTTTGAGAATTACCCCAAAACTGTTTGATACAAAATTGGATATTATATACATTCTAAATATGCTTATTCTCTCTATTGTGAGCAATATTTAAAAATAATTATTTAATAGAAACTGTTAGTGACTACTGTTCAGAGATTCGGAATATTTGTTAATTCCATGATAACCTGGTCTTTAGGATAATGTATTTTAGCTTTTTCACACTAAAATAATGTTATGTATCAAGTAGTGTAATATAATCACGAGTGATATTTAATCACTTTACTAGTCCATTTATTTAAAATTACTTGGATTATCTTTAAATTTGATGAGGAAAGAAAGGTTTTCAAATTTCTCAAAGGATGCTAAAACACTTCATATAACTTTTACTGTAATACCTACATCAAAGGCAGTAAATATGAGCACATTGTATGTCAAGCAGTGTGTTAAACACAGACACATAGTGAAAAGCACAAATAGGACCTGTTTGAATGTACTTTATAGGCTATATTAAGACCATAGTAAGCATATAATCACACAAATAATATGTTATGGTTTGATAAGTGCTACAAAGGGAAACATTTAAGCTATTGTAAACAAAGATAGTAGAAAGACATAATTTTATCTGGAGTTCAGGGAAGTTTTTCTAAAAGAGTAAAATCTCAGTTAAGAGAGCGACTTGAAAGATAAGCAAGAAGCAGGAAAAGGAACAGGTGAAGAATCTTTTAGATAGAGAGTAAAAAAGGTAGGTAAAAGGAAATAGTGTGATTTATTTAAAAACTAAAATAAGTATACCAGAAAGAGAGACCACGGGGAATGGTGGAAGCATTCTGGTTTGAAAACAGACCTTTGTGGCTTGCTGATATATGTGAGCTTGCCCATGGAAAGTATTTGGAATGAGAACAAAAAACCTTCTTCAGGACTTAGAACTCATTCCTAAGGAAATCCTACATTTGAAATTGGAAGAGGATAACAAAATAATGGGGGAAGAACCATTGATGAATCAGGAAGAAAAGAAAGTGTGGTGTTACAGAAAACAAGAAACGAACAAAAAAATAATTCAATTGACAACTCATGGTTGAAGGGCGTACTCTCTCTATAAAAGCATCAAATGTAGTCGTCTTAAAACCAGGAATAGGTTTGTGCATGAGCAAGAACAGGCCTTATTTTGTGCTATCTTACCGTTACTGCACCTACACATAAGAAAACCTCCTTCATGGTCCTTGATTCTAAATTCATCAGACATACCCCTAAGCAAGAGAAAGTTTGTTGACATCCTTGATAATGTAATTATTATCTTTTCAACGAGGTGGTCAGAGCTATTGTGCACAGCTTGCATCTCTACAAGGCTATACTCCAGGGAATGCTATATAAACAACTCTCAGATTCTGGGCTACAATGTGTATGGTGGAAGCTCTGGTTCTGCATTGGTCTCAACTAAAGCACAACTCTTTCTCTGAAAGTCCCAAATATTTTTTCTTTTATTTGACATTAGACTGGTGGCTGTGTGAGTACACTGGCTCTTTCTTACCTGCTAAATCTTAAGTGCACTTAAAAGCATGAGGGACGCCTGCCAGTGTGTACTTACATTAGACTTTGGAGGAGGTTGACAAAGGAACAATTTGAATAGAAAAGCAGCCTATTAACTCAGTACCCATATCATGTTCAAAAAAAAATCTCTCTTCTAAAGCTAGACTTTGAAATAATATTTTTGATGTGTCTAGCAGCCATAAACTGCTTATTAATTATGGCTCTAGAAGTTGTAAATTTTTTTGGAATTAAAATTACCTGACAAGCATTAGTATCACAGGAGATAGAAATGACAAAAAGACTTGACTGAATATTTGATCCTTTTGTTAGATTCACCTCTTGAAATTATAAACCATAATTTGATAAGCATATCCTTTAGTTTTTCACTTTTTAATATTTATTTCCTAATATGTATGGAAATAGTAAGATTACAGTTACCAGAGTCCTCATTTCCATGAAATATAAATGAGTTTTCAAATGAGATTTGACATTAAAATAAGATTTCTAATGTCTATATTTCAATTACTTCCACATCTACGAAATTTGAAATAACTTCATTAAGTTGAAAGGTAAATAAATTGAATTTGCTGACAAATCTAAAATGTACTGATGTATATAGTGAAGTCAGTGGGGACTAGATTATTTTTCATACATAATGTATAATTAAACAGTTGACATGTGATTATGTCATTGAATACAAAATACAACCCTATTTCTATAAGATAAAAGGTCCGAAGATAGTGGAATGTGGCTGGAACCCTTATGACCCCAGCGATGATCAATGTGGGTTTGTCCTATTTCTTTCTTCATAACTCCTTCCTGATTGTACATGTTTTTCTGAAAATCTTGGTTTGGAGAAAGAGGAGGATCTTTCTTGATAAACCGTGATGTTACTGTTTATCTGGCTGAGTACAAACTACCAACCAACAAACAAAAAAACAGTTCTTTTAGATGTGAAAATCTATATCAGGAAGGACCTCAACTGGAGAAATCTAATTCAGATGGCTCAAATGAAGGTAATTTAATGAAGAAACTATGTATTTAAAAGAATCATAGGCAATAATGAAGTGGTTACTTAAAAGAACAAAAATGGATTTTGAGTGAGGCATACGAGGAGTACAATTTTAGGAAGTTATCACTTCCCTTAGGACTGAAGTGGTAACAGGGGTGGGGAAGAGAGTGTCTCTCCTAGAGCCCTGAAGAGATGGGATAGCTGAAGAGAGGCCACCTAATAAGAGCTGTAGATATAGAGAATAGAGACTTGCAGGGAGAGCCGGGAGAGTAAGCACCCTATATCTTTCTCCTCTCTTTCCCTGATGCCTGCTAGTGGTGAACTCAGCAGAAGTCAATAAGCAAATTGCCCCAGGTGATGCAGTCAGCAGAGCTTTGAGCACCCATTTCTGGGCAGAATCCTTGCCAATGCTTATAGATAAAAACAAACAAACAAAAAACAAAAATTCACTGATTTTTGAGAGTTTATATAGCTGGAAAATAAAGAAACTGGTATTCAGGCTGAATTATCTTCAGCTTGCATTTGTTCCTTTACTCCATGCCTCTGTATGACATTTGAAAGTGTTTGCTTAATCAAAGGAAACTAGGCAGCAAACCCTCTTCATATTCTTTCCTGGTGGTAGCCATGACCACTTCTGTCAGCAGGATCATCACTGGGGCCTTTTACTTCAGACCTTCTAACTCCATTGCTTTTTCAGATCTGGCTTCAAACCAGGCCTAGTAGTCCCTTTTATTTTCCTACCATCTGGTCCATTCTTTCCTATTTCATTCTGGCTCTGGTCCTTAGACTCTAGTCAACTACTTCTCACAAAAAAAGATCTTCGCTTTGGAAGTAATATAGAATCAAAGGAGAAGAGAGTGAAGGGATAATTTGGAAATAAGTTAAAATAAAAGGAGGGGGAGAGAAACCGGAAGAGTTGGTACTCGTTCAAAGGAGGCAAATGGAGTCCCAGCTGCCTGGGACTGGGCTGCTGCTCTGAAGCTTTGGGCACTCAGTAAGCCCTGCAGAGAGACCGTTGTCTGCTCTAGTTCCTTGTTCTGAGTTTAAACCTCAAAAAGAACTGAAAGAAAGCAGAGTTGGAGTGAACTAAAGTAAAACTGTGAAGGTTATAATTCTGCAGCCATCTCTTTTGTGTACTAGTGAAGCTGTTCCTCACCTGTATATTTTTCTGAGAAACTGGGGAAGATTTAACAGGACCTTACTTGCTAAAGGAGTTGGAGTTATATGAAAGGTGCTTTTCTAATTTAGAATACTATTGAAATATGGAAATTTTGCTTTACAATCAAATCTATCAAATTTACTTTGTATCACAAACATATTGATGAATATGGCCACTCCCCCTCTATGATGTCTCTACCCTCTCTCTTTTCTGTTGGGGCAAAAGTTGATTTTCTTGAAGCTAATGATGATTAAATTTCAGGGCCTCTCACTTGTCTGGGCTCCTTCCAAGACCTTGTGCTTAATTTTGTATTGCAATTTTGTAATCTTTTTCTTAAAAAGGGTCCCTCAATTTGTATAAGCTTCAGTCTCCACAAAACCTGGTTCCTGGGGGTAGAGTGGGGTTTGGAGTAGAGCCTCGAGCAAGAACATGCTGTGGCAGAGACTACAAATCTTTTTAGCACCACTTGGCAGATTCTCCACTAGTTGGTGGAAATATTGTCAGAATTGTCACTTTCAACTTCACTTTTCTGCTCCAAGACACATCTAAAAAAGAGTTAATCAGTGACAGATTCTTATGTGATAAATTGCCTCCAAGATCTTTTTAACAACACTGAGGCCAAGTAAACTTGAGAGCTTTAATGCATGCATGAATTAAGTGCTGCAAGCCTTCAAAGAAGCTTTCAAACCAATGAACTCTAAATTGTGTGGAAAGGAAATGCAGAATGAGTTATTGTATCTGATGCATTATTGCTGTTGAGAAATATTACTCATCAGTGTCTTTGGAATATTGCTTTCTTCACTTTATTTTTTGTATGGATCCACTTTATATTTAGGCCACATCTACAAGCACAAACATGCATTAATAAAGAAGCAACAATATATAGCTGGAGTCTACAAACTTTTTCTGTAAGGGGACAGATAGAAAATACTTTCAGCTTTGCAGGCCGTACAGTCTCTATTGTAACTACTCAACTCTGATGCTGTAACACGAACACAGCTATAGACAACAGTTAAATGGATAAATGTGGTTGTGTTCCAATATGTTACTTATGGACACAGAAATTTAAATTTCATATAATTTTTATGTTTTAGGAAATATTATCCTCTTTTGTGGTTTTTCACAAGTCATTTAAAAGTGCAAAATTATTCTTAGCTCTCAAGCCATACAAAAACAGAAGGCAGGCTAGATTTGGCCTACTAGTCATCATTTGCAAACCCCTGATGTACAGTAGTAGTGGAAATCAGACTAGTTTTTCAATCTCGATTCCGTCACTATTAAGTAACTGAACTTGTGCATCCATTCACCAATTCCCCAGATCCTTAGAATTCTCATCTATAAAATGAGGTTTTAATACTTATCTTATAGGGTTGTTGGTAGGATAACATGAGGCCCACAGTTTAAAAAAAAAAAAAAACCTATCATAGTCTATGGAGAATACTAGTTAATTGATATATTTAAATTCTGCTTTGTTTTCTTTTCTCTTAACCTTTTGGATTTTTTTTTTTAAATATAATTGGTGTGTAACATTATATTAGTTTCAAGTGTACAACATACTGATTTTGATATTTGTATACATTGCAAAATAATCACCACAATAAGTCTAGTTAACATCAGTCATCTTACATAGTTACAAAATTTTTTTCTCGTGATCAAAGCCTTTAGGATATACTCTCTTAGCAACTTTTAAATGTGTAATACAGTATTACTAACTATTGTCACTACATGCTTTACATTATTACATCCCCGTGTTTTAATTATTTATTTGACTGATTTGACTAGTATAAGGGTCTTGAACATATTTTTTACAGCCATGAAAACTGAAAAAAATATATTTTGAAATTAAAGATCAATGCAGTTAAGTTTTCAAGTAAGTGAATTAATGGGATGATATGACAGAAATTTTATTTGTATTTGAAATCAAATTTGTACTGTCATTATTTTAATGTTGCTCTTTGTAGTCATATAGTCTTCTTTACATTATTAATTTTTATTATTTTAAAAAAATTTTATCTTTTGAATTTGATATAATTAGTATGATATTTATTGCTTCTCTTGTGAAATCTTATTATATCTGCTCCAAAGGAATTACCCTGTATAATTTATGGCCAAGACAACATTGATAGTAGAGGACTACAAATGCTACTTTCTACTCTAATAATGTAGATTTATATATTAATATGTGTGTCAGTGGTTTAATTCTACTAGTATACATTGACTTATATACTATTGACCAAGTCACAAAGATCCTCGGGAAAAAATAGATTACATCTAGATAATTGGCATTCAATTAATTCTCCATGTGACTTTTTTTTTAATTAAGTTTATTGGAGTAACCTTGGTTAATACAATTATATGCTTTTCAGGTGTACATTTTAATTTGACATCTGCATATTCTACTGTGTGTTTACTATCCAAAGTCCATATATTTGACCCCCTTTACCCACTTCACTCTTCCCCTATCCCCCTTTATTTGACCCCCTTTTTAAGTTAAGCCAAAATTCTAGGACAGTAGCACTAAACAGAGGGAAATAGTGATGAACTTTAGAATCATCCAGAGAATTTTTTCAAAATATGAACATACTGTATTTTCACCATTTGCTTTACCTACCCTCTCAAAATACAAAGAACTCTGGGGTGGGGAAAGTGGTTTGTTTACCTATATTTTGCAAAAGAAAAGCTCCTCAGGTGATTCTGACACCTTTATAAACACACACACACACACACAGACACACACACGCACACACGCATGCACGTGCGTACACACACACACACACACACACATACACACACACACACATGAGTGTTTTTTGAAGGTCACTGGCAGTACTCCTCTCTCTGTTTGGATTCTTCCCAGTCAAGAAGCTATTTTGCTTCAAAACCCACTCTGGATGTGGAGGATTATTACCAGGGAGTTAGATTCAGTTTTCTCCAGGGCAGCAGTCTGAATTTTGATCATTTTTTCCTTTCAGTCTTTGATGCCGGAAATAGTTATTGAGCATTCACTGTAGGCAAGACATTCACACGCTGAGAGGTATTAAAAAAAGATGAATGCTACTGCTCATCTTTGAGGAGTTGCAATATAATAGAGCAGACATGACAGCTACACACCTAAGTACATATCACACCATTGAGAGGGATGCAAAAGAAATATAATGTCCTATTGGATATTAATAGATCATGGGATCATATATGATTTCAGGGACCAAGAAAGGCTTCATATATACGTGGAACTGCAATCTTTAAATGCTGTGAATTTCCAGGAAAATGAGTAAGTGGGCATTTCTTTATAATGCAACATTGTAAATTTAAGATTTAATTAATGATATTGAAGTGTTAGGTACATCTTGATTAAAAATATTTGTTATTCTCTCATGAGTACCATCTATAAACAGTTTGCGTTTGAAGATAAAATCTTCCTAAAATAGTTCCTTTCAAAGTTTCTTTAATGTAACAATTCATAATTCCAGTGAAAATTTTTCAAAGGAATCAAACCATATTTATTGCATTTAGCTTTTCCCCTCCCTCTTGCAAATGAAGGATTTCATTATGGTGCATTCTAGATTTTTCTGACTTTCTTTCATAAAACAGAGAATAAATTTTTAAAAAAGTCTTCTTTTACAAATTTACCTATATATGTAAATATGAAATGAAAAAATCTAGAATATTTACAAAGTATGCACACATAAATGGATTGTTTGAAATAGTTTTTGTTAAACTCCTTGCCCCTTAAGCAAGAATCACCTTCTGGGTTGTAAACGGTGCACATGAAAATTATAATTTTAACAATATTTATATTAGGAAAATTGAGCACCAAATGGGGCCTTTCAATTTGATGCTAAATATATCATCAATTTATTACTTTCAGTTTTTTATCGCTTCATATTCTTCAGCAAGAAATTTTGATCATTTGGTAAAGTCCAGTTTTTTGATTACACATGAAAATTCAATAAGATTTGATTCAATTTAGTCATGAGCAGCTCATGAAATATTTAATTCATAATAAAATGAATTGGTCTTTCTCCAGATCCTCATTGCAAATTTCACCAGAGGGACTTTAGTCCTAGAGACATAATGAGTAGAAATACAAATTACCATTGAGAAATGCTTCAATAAGGCCAGGATTTTTAAAAGGCAAATATGTGAGCAATATATGTTGAACTTAATTTCAACAACTACTTGAACTTGAGATAAGTCAAATGAAATGGTGAATTGTAAGGTATTTTTCCTTATTCTGTGACTTTAAAATTTACCTATAATCATAATAATTTTTCTATTTAATTGTAAGGAATACAATTTATGAGGTGATATTTTTAAGAACTTGCTCTCACAAATATATTTTTAAGAAGTATTATCAAATTAACAAATTTTAATAAATTTTATATCTTACTATGTACCATTCTCTCACAGATAAGAGGATTCCTTTTATCTCGACCATTCTCTCATAGTTTAGAAGGGCACATGCATGAAACTATCATCTACAGCATTCTAGTGACTCAAAAACATCAAGAACCACCACCATATTTGTTGAGAGTTATATAATGAAATGGAAATTTCAGAAGAAATATACCTTTAAACTTTAATATTAATATTCCTATTATATGACCATTAGTTATTTGAATAAATATAAATTTTATAGATTGTTTATTGACTCAAAGGAATAGGACAATTTTATTACTTGTACAAATCATTTAGTCATGGATAATAGAAAAATGTAATGTTACATGGGCAGTGACCATGTTCCTAATATTTATTGTCATTTTCCTAACATTGAAGAATTTGTGTCAAAATTATTATTTTGAATTTTTCCTAATCTCATATTAGTGGCATGCTTAATATTTAAAGTGTTGGTTACTTTAGGCCATCTTAGAAGACGGTTACTAGATTTATTTGGTGATCACTTTGTAAAGTATATAAATGTTAAAGCACTATGTTGTACACCCAAAACTAAAATAATACTATATGTCAATTATAATTAAAAATAAATTAATAAAAAACATTTAAAGTGAATTAATTCTATTCCTAAATTGTTTTAATAATTTATTCATTCCTCTAGCCACTTATTTATTTCAAGAAAGCTTTATTCTGTCTTGAGCAATGTTACCGTAGTGCCAAATGAAGTTCCAACATTTCTAAAATTAGGAGTTCAGAGTATAAAATTTGGTTCCTTTAGTAAACCAAACTGTAAAGCCTGGTTATTAAAAATGCATAACTCTGGTTCTCTTAGTATAAAGCCTACCCTTAATGATCTGCGAAAGGGTTTTGTATTACATTTTTAAAAATAAAATCTTTCAATGAGAACTATCACAGTCTATGAAATACACTACATAGAGTTTAGCAATTCCTTACATTTACATTCGTTAAGCTCTGGCTAATACATAGGCATCACTAGAGTGTGATTCTAGTATTAACTACTAAGGCCCTTAAACCTATAGACCAAGGAAATATTAATCAGAAATAGAAGTGTCATATCTGTCTTTTTAAAAAATAGTTTTTATTTTTCAATTATAGTTGTCATACAATATTATATTAGTTTCAGGTGTATAACAGTCATTAGACATGTATATAACTTACGAAGTGATCACCCTGATAAATCTAGTACCCAACTGACACCATACATAGTTATTACAATAGTATTGACTCTATTCCATATGCTGTATTTTACACCCCCATAACTATTTTGTAACTACCAATTTGTACTTCTTAATCCTTTCCCCTTTTTACCAACCCCCCCAACCTTCTTACCATCTGGTAACCCTCAAAATGTTCTCTGAATCTATGAGTTTGTTTATGTTTTATTTGTTTATTTTACTCTTTAGATTCCACATACAAGTGAAATCATGTGACATTTTTCTTTCTCTATCTGACTTACTCCACTCAGCACAATATCCTCTAGGTCCAAGGGCCTCCTAGGGGGAGGGCAGCTGTGGACCAAGATCAGCTGCAGCCTATGTATGCACTTCTGGGACTGCTTGGTAAGAGTCATCAAGCAATCCGCAGATGGCCGCCACCCTTGCTGGGCTTAGAGGTGTCCTGAGAGGCCGATCCTGAAACCGAGGCCGGCTGCCACTCATGCCAGGCTTGGAGCTGCTCAGCAAGAGGTATGGGGCATGCTGGGTTTTGTGAGCCTTTGAGAGAATTTTAGAAAAGTCTATAGTATCAACCAAGACAGGCCATTTTTACGGCAAAAACCACTGGAGGCAGCTTGGGAGGGTCTGCAAGTTGAGAGGGGCAGAGTCTCAGGGAATCAACAGGGTAGAGCGACCTGTGTTAACCAGGTTGGTGGAGACTCAGATATGGTGACCACCTGTGTCTGAATGCTGGGAGTGAGGAGGGGTCAACAAAAAAACAATGAATACTGCCAGCATTTCTGTCCAGAAAAAAGCTGCTCCTCTAGCCCTTGCTCTGAAGCCAGAATACTGTTTCTCCCCATGTGTCCTTGGTATCTTTTGAGCAGCTGCCCCAGTGCTGGAACTCAGAGAGAGTGAGTCCATCAGCAAGTATGTCCGCACGCAGGCCCTTTAAGTGTAATGTCTGCTGTTCCCATAGCCCTTTGTCTCGATTAGCCACAATCTCTGCTGGTTTTCACAGTCAGAGGGTGTGGGGTCTTCTCTTCCCAGCACTAGAACCCTGGGATGGGGACCCCTTGCTCTTCAGGATGGGGTATTGGCTCTATAGGCAAGATAACCCTCCCAATTCTCAACTGCCACATGTGGTTGTGGGACCAGCCCATTTCTCATCTCTGCCCTTCCTACCAGTCTCGAGGTGACCTCTTAAGTATGTCCCCAATTGTAAGACTTCTGTTCAGCCTGACCTCAGGTGACTCCCAGTGATGATTGTTCTGTAGTTTCATTGTAATTTTGATGTGGTTGTG
>NW_011888802.1:9061633-9071544 GCF_000151845.1 Pteropus vampyrus | reverse complement strand
AAACAAACAAAACACTCTAATATTAGATAGGAAAAAGGGATATCTTCCAGGTTAAGTAACTCTCCTCCATTACTCAAGTACTTTTTTTTTTTTTTACTTTTATGGCTGTTCCCGGACTGTCTACAGTTGTAATGGATGGGAAGAATAATCTGTTTCTCAACGTATAGCTTGAGGGCTGCTGCTTAACTCTTTCATACTCATTAGTATTGGGTTACATGCTACCACAAGAGGAAGTAACTTTGCACAAACTAATAACAAATCAGAAAAAAATTATCTGAACGATCCAATCTGTGGCCCAAGTTATATTTTTTAGTATAAGTTGGTCACATCAAATATATAGTTTCTTCTGAATGCATAAATTGAGTGATATAATTATTTATCCAGTTCTGTGTAACTTTGACCTCCTACCATTTGGAATAGGTTTTATCTAGAGATAGAGACTGATAATAGCTTCAAAGTACTGGCAAGAGATGACACAGATTATCTGTATTAGTAGCATTATGACAACTACTGTCTCCAATGCCACTGATTTTAATAATTACTCCTTTAAAACCTTTACATATGTTTTTATTTAATCCTTATAATAACCTTGACAGAACAATAGAGATATGATTTTATTTTCTTACTTTTTCAAATGAAGAAACTGAAACACAGAGAGGATAATTTGAACAATATTGGACAATAGTAATGTGGAGGCAGTTCCAATGGAAACAGTCTGGCTTCCAGAGTCCATGTCTTACTTCTCCACTACATGTTTATTCTTTATTCACTCAACATTTAATAACAGCACACATACCAACCTTTAGCATAGACACACAGTCAATTATAAAAATGAGTAGGAGTACCTCAAGGCACCTTGCTTATAACAGTGACAGATACAAAAGATGGTAAACGCAACACAAATTAGTTTTATAAAATTATATGCAGGGTTTGATGTCTCATAAAGAACAAATAATTCAACTTTTGTGTGAGAGTAAAAATCATAAAAGCCTTCACAGAGGGCATGGATTTGTGAAATGTATCTTAAAAGAATATTAATGTTTGTTAGGAGGACAAGAGAGATGGGTGATCCCAAAGAGAGTTGCCAAATGAGTAAAGATACAACAAAAAAGAAGCCAATAAAACCATAAGAGGTTTTTTATAGAGGTGAACTGAGGGTAGTAAGAAATGACTCTAGAGAGTGACAAAGGAGCTTGGAATGTTATGCATAACATTGAAGAGTTTTATTTTTTCTTGTGAAAATTAAATACTCACTAAGAATTTTAAGTAAAAATGATCTGAGTTTGAATGTAGAGCCCAATATTTTATATGATTTTATTTACAAGGTCCTGGATCTCTATGAGTCTCAGTTATCTCATTTGAGAAGGGCAAGTTATTGACACTTAACTCATTGTATGTTGTGAGAAGTGAGACAATTATATAACATACATCTGATCCCTTATCCTTTAGTTGAGAGAGTTAGCAGAAGCAGAGAGAGGGTGTATATGTCTGTACTTGGGTGTGGAGTGCTGGTGGTTTTAGTGGTTGTGGGGATGTGGTAGTTGGTAAGGCTGTTCACATTTCATTTTTTCTGCTTCTTATGGATTATGGCAGCATTACACTTCCTCACTCTATTAGAACTAGAACATGTTCATTGACAGGCTTGTCTATTGAGATATTACAGAAACAATGTGTGTAGTTTTAAATGGGTACATTTAGTTACCAGAATAAGACCCTGCAACACTCTTTCCCTCTTCTGTGGTCTTCATGGAGGTAATACTTTGGTATTCTGCTGGGTTCTGAGCGATAATTAACCTGATTACAAGGTCTTATTGGGCCTGCAGTATGCGAGAGAAAACAATTCTTGTTGAGATAAGCCACTGAGAATTTGGAAGTTGCTACCAAAGCATAACCTATTCCATCCCAACTATACATGGGATAAACAGAGTGGAGGTTGCCGATCAGGTTTCATGGAATTGTAGTTGGTACAGAGTCTCTCATGTGGGGCTATGGGTAAAGTGGGGTGAGTGGTCACTGAACCATGAGTGGGAATTTGAGATTCAGTAACCCCCAAAACTGATGGGACTGATTCAAAGCCAGGAGTCTTTATTTCAAAAGAAAATCACTACAATAATAAACTGAGAGGAATCTGAACCAATCACTAGAAGTCTGTGCTTAAAAATAAGGGCTAAATAAAAATAAGGGCTAAAATCAAAATTGAAATATTTTTTCCTATAAATTAATTTGATAAAATTTCAGAATTAAGAAGACCAGTGTATGAGTGTAATGGCCTTTTATAATACTAATAGACTTGTATAGACTATATGCTAAGATTATAAAGTTCGAACATTAGTACCGTAAGTCTATTCTAAACTTGTACTTTGAAGTCTAGGAATCCTAGATATCAACTATAAAGCTATTTAACATGATAGTGAGAAAATGAAGTCTTTGTTGTTTGACTAGTTTATTTGCAGATTTAGGAACTTGCCTCTAACATACTGTGTCTAATGAGCTGGTCAAAAATAGAAATGATAACTCTATTTTATTCACAATTCATTGATATCTTGGTACATAATAGGTGATTTTTGTACCTTAGTGTTTTTAAAATAAATAAATATATCTTAGATTTAGCACTACTTACAATGAAAATGCCTTTAAGTTACAACAGTGGACAAAATTTAAGGGAGAAATGAGAAAAAGATTGCCAAGAACTATTAACTATTTTAACAGGTGACATATTCACTCAATGTCTTAATAACGAGATAGACAACTCATGCAAATTAAGGTTAGCCAGTAGTGTAAAAGCAATAAAGTAATGTCTAAAAATGTAAGAGAATGTAAGAATTTTAATGAAGCTTTAAAATGGAGCTTGCATTTATATTGAGTCATTCATCTCAATAAGACAGTTGACAGGTTTGTATAAGAGACAAAAGCCATATTAAATTGTGCAGATTCAGTAATATTATTTAGAGGTCAGATTATTTAATATAATAATGGATAAGATTTTACTATAATCCTATAAATAATATAATAAACACATATTAAAATGTCTTCCAATAAAGTCACTTTGGGAGAACATATACATTTTTGAAGATGATTGAAATTTGGCTTTTAATTTCAAACTCCTCACATTGAAATTACCTTTATAGTCAGTTTCTAGTTCACTTGAAGAATAATAAGGATCATTACTAGGTAGTTACATCTTGTTGATGTTTGAGCTCTTTCTAAAGAAATGCATTTATTGTAAAAGGATAAAACTTTGCCACCACTGACAATATTGAAAAGAAAATGCTGCTGGTCCAGAAGTAAGATGAAAGAGAACCTAATAAAGTGCTTTGAGCAATGACAGCATCACTGAAATAAATGGACATCTTTCCAAGGAAATTCTGTGTTGCTGACAACGTTCATTTGTTCCGGGAAGCACTGTCTGGTGGGTGCAAAAAAAAGAGCTTCCATACATTTCATTCTCTTTCACAGCTGCTTCTTTCCTTACCAAGTTCTTAAATATGGGTGTCAGCTAAGGTTCTGCCATTTGCTCTTTTTTTCCCCCTCATTTGATGTCTCTTGTATTATTTAAACTTCATCACTGGCTACAGTTATCACTGTTATAACAATCAAATGTATACCACCATGCACATTTTTCTTTTAAATTTGAGAATATATCCAGCCTTTTGTTGGACTTCTCCACTTGGATATTCCACAGATATTTCAAGTTCAACATGAGTGAAATAAGGCTCATCAGTTACTTTCTTACAAGACCCCCAATCTTTTTTTTTTCCCCCAGATCAGTAAAGAGAACCACCATCTGGCCAGTCATCCTAGCCAAATGTGTATGCTTACCCTAGATTCAGCCTTCTCTTCTATCCCTTGCTACAATAGGCCATTAAATCCCTTCTAGAATATCTCCTCACTATTCTCTCTTCTCCATTCCCACTATCACTTTATTCAGGTCCTTATAATTTCTCCTTGGAATGTCACAGGCTTAAACAGGTCTCTTTGACGCCTGCTGCTTTCTTACAACCCATTTTTAACAATATTGCTAGAGAAATTTTTCTAAAATGAAAATATGTCATTTGCCCTATGTTTGCCAATGCATTTCCTTTAACTTTTGCAGAAAACATTTAATTTTCTTTGTGTTAATGCCTTTCTTTTTCCATGGCCACTGCCTGCCATTGTATACAACAGTAGTGAAGAATCACACATGAGGGGCCAGCTTTTCTCTGCTTTTGTTTCTGACTTTCATGAAACTCAGGTTAGTGCCACCTCATGTAAGATGCCTACCTTGAGTAACGAGAATGACTTAGTATTAGGTAAACTTTATGTCTGGAACTTGCTTCTTTTCTCTGATAAAGAGCTTTTCTTGAAGGTAAATTTTTTGGTATTTGTGGTGTTTTTTTTTTCTTTAATCTCTTTCCAAGACCTAACAGAGAACCATCAGGTGTTCACTGGCCACATGAAAAAATAAGGCTTTCCCATATTCTAGGAAATGTAAAACTGAAAAGATGAAAGATCCTTTTAGAAAAGGTTGGTTTTAGCCTACGATGAATAATCTAATTATACATTTATTTCAATGAAAAAAGATACAGTAGAAATTAAAATTATGTTGTAGTGAAATAGTCTATTATTTTAAATACAGAGGAAATTAAACAGTGCAATTCATTTAAATCTATTATGCAGAATAATTAGCAGAACATTTAAAAATTATGGATGGATTTAGGGACCCCATTAACATTTTAAATACAGAATTTGACAAAAACATGGAAGAATCCAGCATTTTATTATTTTTAAAATTTAAAAGGATAAAGATGATTTATATGTGAATACTAGCATAGCTCAGTATCATCATCTGCCACTGACTAATGCTTATAATAAAACATATTTTAAGACTATATTTTATTAGCACAGATCATGGAGACCTGCAGAAATGAAAATTTAATGGAAACTAATATATAAGAGAAATATTTCAGATTCACGATCTGTTGTTCCTCCTCAAAGTATCATAATAGCATCAAGATGAACTCAAATCTGAAAACATAACATAAAGAAAAAGACTTAGTTTTACTATAAGTTATGTAGATTTCAAGTATGTCTAGATGCTACATTGTAAATGTATTTATATAGGTATTATTCTACATTTAGATGATTTTTAAAAAATGATTTTAATCAATAAAACACATATGAACTAAACATCTTAACATAACCTTAAAATTTTTTAAAAGAAAAAAATCTTCAGAAGTACTCCATATTGTACAAATATAAATTTTTATATTGTAGCATTTATATTTTTACATTAAATTATGAAAACCACAATTAATAAATACTAGAAACCTTGAACTTCAAGTCCTCAGGATATCTGAAAGTAAATATTATGATTACATCTCTTGCATATGGACTTTCATAAAGCTTACCTTTATGAAGAATCTATAGTGAGGTTGGGGAGAGATTAGGTTTTAATTGAAAATTTTTAATTGTTTACCTTAGGTAAATAGGAACTATCATAAATACAGAATTATGTGAAATTTTAGATAAATTATAAGGCTTCACTGAGTTATTATGCTTCTTGGGTCTCTTTGGGCTCCATTTCCCGAGTCTTAGAGATAAGTGCCTACCCTCCTTTGCCATTACCAATAATTATGTGAAGAAATTTAAGAAAGATTAGCAGTAGCTTAAGCTGAATTATATGTTGCAAATCCATCTAAGGCTATTTATCAATTATTCATGGAAATAAAGAAGCAGGTGTACAATCCCTCTATTTACACTCCTTGCCCAGCTTCCATTTTGACCCATAGAGAGTCTTACTACATTTATACACCCTCAGGTACCTTGTCCAAGAGTAAAAACATAATAGCACCCACAAGAGCATTTATTTTCTGACAATCGCTTGCTTAGAAATTGGTATTTAATTATCATCACCAGAGTAGTGTGTTATTAATACGGTACTTTATAACTACTTTCTAATATTTCAAACTAAACTTTTATGTTTATTGTTTCTACATTTTTCCCTTATTGCACTACAAAATCATTGGTGCTGGTATTGCTGATAATATCAATTCGAAATTTGATTTTATGACAATAATATTTTCAACTAAATCAGTATTTCATATTGTTCATAATATCCAAAAACAATGAATAAATTCAACTATTTAAAAAAACACATATGTAATTTATGTACATATTTGGAAGGATGAGTTGAATTATGGAATTAAACACACAATAGGCTGTATAATTTCTAAAATTTGATATTTTATATATATACATAGGTGTATATATACATGCATATATAATGTTATATGAAGCCTATTTATACTGTGTTTTAAAATATTGAATTACATTTTATTTTATACTTTATTATAAATAAGAAAATATTATTAGAAATACTAAATCATATTTTACTTTTCCATAGCAAATCTTTAGGATCAATTAAATTATTTGGTAATGTAAATAAATATTCTCCTGAAAATACATATAAGCATAAAACAATATGTCTAAATTAATTTTAATTATTAACATATACATTCCAGTATATTAAAAAGTGATGACATCAGAAATTATAGTATTCTCTCATAGAAGGTTTCTATATAAAGGTAGAAGTTACTTTTATAAAACAAATGGCAAATCCTTGTGATGTGGTTCTTCTAAATAAGTCAGTTGTAGACCTCTACTGAACTACTACATCTGTACTGTATATTTGAGTATATAGTCCCATGGCCATCTGTAGAAGGAACTCAAAACCGTGCCTATAATTTTAAAGCTAAGAGAAATGAAAATAAAAAATAAAAAAGACATATGATGGAAAAAGCTGAGTTTGAATACAAATCTGCATTCTAATTTTACCCTGTGCTACTTATTTAGTAGGGTTTTCTGAGGAAACCACGTAAGCCCTCTGAGCCTTACCGTGTTTTTGTAAAAAATAGGGCTATAAAAACCTACCTTAGAAGTTATTATCTGGACTCAAAGAGGTCACTGGAGTTAAAGCTCAAGATAGAACTGAGATCATAGTTGTAGAAACTCAGTAAATTATTTATTTTGTTATAATAATCATGAAACACTTAAAATTTTTGAATAGCTTTTTATTTATGATTGTTTTTTCACCATTTGAAGACACAACAATTATTTTGGTCTAAGTGTCTCAATTGTAAACAATTTGCGAACCTTTTATTTTTATCTTTTTATGATGATTTAAAATTACTTCAAGTTGAAACAAAAATAACAACAAAAGTTAATAGATGACATATATATAAAAATTTATTTTATATTGTGCCTTAAATGATCTCAGTGTTTTTTGGAAATTGTGCCTTGCATAAGCTATGCTGACTTTAAATAGAAAGGTCAAAATTTAATAATTTGTAAGAGGAAATTAATTTTAGAAGACTCCAAGTACAGTTTAATAATTATAACTAATACAATTTTGTAAGATAATTTTTATTTGCCCTTTGCTCTTTTTAAAAATTTGTTTTTGTTTTTATCTACAAATATTTATTATATTCTTTAGGACACTCTCTCAAGTATGTTTAGTCTAGGTTCACTTTAGGGATGAGCAAATGGATACCAACAGCATAGGTGGTTATGAGAAAAATCAGGCTTTTTTCACTATATACATATATATATATATAATTTTGGTAGGTTTAAATAGCAGGATATATAATTGATCAATTTAAGTGGCTAAAATGTCTAAAATAGATGCATTAAAAGCCCTTATTAAAACTGCTGTACAATGATAAAGGGATCTTAGTTTTTAAAATTATTTATTTCATGTTTTCTTTGATTTAATATTTGGAAATACTCTGGATCTGAACAAAATTTACTGAAATTTTGTTTTACCATAGCAAAAACAAGTAATTATTGAGCAGCAGGCTCTAATGAGATTAGAATGAAAAACAAAAACAAAAACAAAAAATGAAGGACATTGTGGAATGGTGTTCATGAGAAAAACTGTAGCAAATGTGTTTTGCATTACTAATGGTACAGATATTTGTTTTTACACGCTTTGGTTTTAAATTGTCCTTGTGAAAATTGATGATGCTAGCTTCAGATATAAAAGCTGGTGGAAAGAGTACACTTTAAATTTTACTCACTGATGTTAGAAGTTATTGGATGCTATTAGAAGCTCTTTTAGAAAGATTTATGATAATAAGTATTCATCGCAAAGCACATCATTCCCGAGAACAAAAAGTGATGTTGCATTCATTTTGTATGATTAACGATTCACATGTAATGAGGAAAAATGCTAAGGACTAATCTACAATTGTAAATGGAAAGGAACTTTATAAAGAGATTTTTCTTGTTAATGTTAACAAAAGAAAGAAATCTTGCATATGCAAGATATTTGCAAGTATTTACATCAGCTAACAACAAACATTATATCAAGTAATAAGACAATCTGTTAATTTGTATCATAATTAAAAATTCACATTCTGTAATATCACAGAACTCTAAACATGTTTAATAAAACTTAGATGGTATATTTATTTTGTTACTCCAGATATGATATTAATGAACTGGCTGATTCAAGTCTAATTTGCATAGTAAGTGAAAATAATTAAAATTGGTCTTTCATTAAAAGCTCACAAGAAATGTTTAATTTGTATCGTATTTGCAGGAAGGCGAGCAGCAGAGATTTTTTTCAATTCTAGAACATGCCACAAGATCAGTTGTACAAGGAAACAAATTAGTTGTATTGTTTGGTTATTTCCTTGCCATTGGGCTTTGGAAGTATAATCACATATTTCAAGGGAGTGTGATCTAAACTTCCTTGGAGTTAAACTCATAAACACAAAATGAGAAAAGTTTGCTTTTATTGCTGGTGCAGGTATTTCTTCTTTTTTACCTGTGTGAATGAATTGCTTATTTGAATTACATCCCTCAGTGTGGGGAAGTTCACAACCAAATACATGTCACTGCTAAAATATTAGATTCTCATTAAGAAAATAAATCTAATTCACTCTGAAGTTTTTTTAACTTTGCAAAAATTATAGAAAATATACATTAAAAAATAAGATTGTTAAAATCTCATTTGAAATATTGATGGGACAAATTCATTAGAAAAGACACACACACACAAAAACACCCTATACTTTTTCACTAATAAAATCATTTTATTTTTTAACTTCTTTCTGATCAGCTCCATTTGCTTTTTCTTTCTCTGAATATAGCCGAATCACTTTCCATACGCTGTTTATCTGTGGTGTGTTAAAACCAAGTCATTGATCACCTATTCTCTGATTAATTTTTAAAGCTCTCTTCCTTTGGATCTGACAATAAAATTTATATACTTGCATTATCCAATGTCCTATTCTGAATACAAGTTTTCTTTCCTACTCCCCCACCCCCTACACACACCTTTTCTTATCTTTCGTGGCTCTATTCTCAAATGGTTTACCTCCTTTCCTTTGAAACACATTTTTCCTCTTGTTTATATCGACTTTTGGTATACTTATGATTGTATAGATTAAATACCTTGGAGAACTCAATAAAGTTCTTTCATTGATTGTCTGACTCCAAACCTTGCTCCTATTACATTCTGATCCTTGAATTCTCTTGATCCACTCTCTGCCAATGACCTATTACATGTATTCAATTTCTGTTTCTCTGCATCCTGAAGTATCAAGTTCACTGAAACAGACATCTCTCTCCTGATGTGGTTAAGAAGTGTTGAAGCAGGGTGACTTCTAGTTTAGAACTAAAACAAAAACAAGTGCGATGAATCACACCGCAGTTAACTCTTCCTCTCTTTATATTATCAAGCAAGGGGATGATGTTTCTTCTTTTATTTTATCATGTGGGGTATTCACTCCAATCTCCTGACACAACTTCACAGAAACTGTGTAGTCTAATGCTTAAGATGGTAAGCTATAAAGCCACAGAGTTAAAATTCCAGTTCTCTTACCTAAGATCTGTGTGAACTCGAGTTATGCTCTTCAGAAATAGAGACC
>NW_011888802.1:9058276-9060288 GCF_000151845.1 Pteropus vampyrus | reverse complement strand
TGTAGCAATTTCTTTCGCTATCTTATATATTGTAAAATTCTACCACCACCCCCATTATTACCATCAGCATACAAATAAGCTATACCTCCCATTATTTATAAAAGCATAAGCAGAAACAAAACACATTGATTTTTTAAATGATAAAAGTAATGTGTGAATATATTCCTATTGCAAAATATTGGAACAAAGTAAAAGATACTGCCTATATTAACCACAATCCTATTAGTTCCTGTCCCCCCACCCCAGAGGTCCCTTAATGCCAGTTTTCCTCTGGATAATACTCCTTTGCCTTGCTTTCATTTGTAGAATTCCTTGAAAAAGTTTTCTGTACTAGCAATCTTTAATTCTCCTTCCATTTTCTCTTGAGCTCACTCCCATGGGGACTTCATCTCTATTCTTCCTCAAAATAGCTCTTGTCAGAGTTTCTAATAATCTTCATGTTAATTCCTGTGGTGAATTCCCAGTTCTCACCTTATTTGACCTAGTATTTGTATTTGAGCTATTAGTAGTATTTGACATAGTCAATCAGTTCCACCTTCATAGGATTTTTATACTCATCTGCCTCCTACAATTGTGGATTTGTCAAGTCTTTTTTTGAATTTTTATCAGTTTTTGCTTCATGTATTTTGAAGTTTTGTTTGCGTAATTCAGATATTATTTGTGTACAGGTAGTCAATAGCTAGATATGGATCAACGAATCATTTTTGTATTAGTTGCATGATGTTTTAAAATGATTGTACTGCCCACTATTCTCACTCATTTATATCCTTCCTGCATTATTTTTATTATTATTTACTTGGTCTAAAAATATTTCATATTATAAAACCTCTTATTGTGTATTTGAGTTGGAGAATCTTTCTTTTTAATTTATTTTTTTATGGTGACATTGGTTAATGAAATCCAGTTAGTTTCCAGTGTACGATTTAACAGAAAAGCATATATATATATATTGTATTGTGTATTCACCTCCCATAGTTAGATTTCTTTCTGTCTCCACATATTTGACCCCTTTTACCCCATCTACCTCCTCCCTTCCCCCTCTCCTCTACCCACTAGTCTATTGTGAGTTGGTGAATCTTGACATAACCATGTAAAATTCTTGTATTCACTAGAACATTTATAACATGATTTAAAAATAACTTCACTTTATTTTGATTTATTGTTTTTTCTTTTTCATTGTATTTTATTTAATTTTTAAAAAATGTGTTCATACCTGATTGATTTTGTTAGGGTTTATTAGGTACTTCTCTTTTCCTGCCTCATTTACCTATTCTTCAACTTTGGATGTATTTTTGTTTAATTGAATATGAATTTTCTTTTCAACAAGATATTTGCTACTTTGAAAGGTGGAGATTTATATCTTTCAAATTTATTGCAATCATTGTTAGATTTGGAAGAAACCCCATTGATTTACTTTTTTACGAATGTTATTTCTGAATGATTTTTCTTTCCTGATTTTTTTCTGAATTTTAAACTTTTATCATTCTATTTGTTTTAGTATATTGAGAAGAAAATATATATCATATCATATTCTTTTAATGTCTATTTTATAAGTTAACTTATATTTATTTTTCTATCAATATCTCCATATAATTTTTCCATCAATATCTCCATATAATTTTTCCAATGAACAACAAAAAAATGAGCATGTTTCCATTTCTCTTCCTTTCTCATCCCCCTCCCCTTCAAACAGCATATTCTGAATGTCAATTATGAGAATTTTTATTTCATTTAATATTTATTTAGGTAGCATACATTTTAATGATTTGTTGATGCATTGATTTTTAAAATGGGAAGAGAAGAGAGATGCTCATTTCCCAGCTTTCTAAAGGCATTTTATCAATTAATTTTCCTAGGGCTCTGAAGGATTCCTCTGATTATGATGTTGGAGCCTGAAGCCTTTCCACATACTCTTAACTCCATGGTAGGACTCCCTGGCACTATGTCTGGAGGAGATTTCTCTAAGTCTTGCCTATATGTCAATTCAGTCCTGTCTGTTTTCTCTCTTTAAG
>NW_011888802.1:9056204-9058226 GCF_000151845.1 Pteropus vampyrus | reverse complement strand
TTTCACCTAGCCTCCAAAACTTTTGTTCAACCTTTTAGCATCTTAAATATTTTTATTGGAGATGTCTTATTATGATAAAAATAACCTATATAACCCAAAATGTAAAAGTAGCCATTATGAATAAACTCTAAAAAAATGAATTAATAAAAATTTTACAACCTTCTACATTTAGAGGTCATCCCTTGCCACATTAGGAAAAAATGAGGACACATTTCAGGAAATGTCGCTCAAATTAGAATTTTAATGATTGTTGAGTGTGGCAGCCTATTTCCTTTTTTCGTTTTCCTGTTCTGCTTCACCATCATCCCATTTCTTCAGCTTCCTTCCTCTTCATCCCCCTCCTTTCCACTTCTTCTCTCTTAATTTTTTGGTAACAACTTATTGAGGCATATTTTGCCTACCATATCATTAATCAATTAAAGTGTAAAATTCAGTGGTTTTAAGTATATTCAGAGCATTGTGCTCACTTCCTTTCTTTGTTTGGTTTTCTATATGAGGTCAATAATAGTGACCACTTTCTTGCATACACCATAATTCCCTTATGCTTCGCTCACTATGTCATGCTCCTTTGGTTGAATCACAGCCTAAGTTAAATCCAATTCTCCACCTATTCATTGTCTATTCATGTGTAACTGAATGTGGCTGCAGAAAAATTTACAACCATTTTGTTGGCCTCACTTTAAATTCACAATCACTAATTTCTAATGGGCTCTTCATGCTGATTAGCAAGGATAATCTATACTTCTCTAGAATTTCCTGATAAGCACCAAGATAATTGTTGTATATATTTCTCTCTCCTCAAGTTTCCAATATCCCTTTCCATCTCCACTCTTGGTTGATAATCTTTCTATTTCATTGAACAAAATGAAGCAGTTAGACATTTTCAGTGTATTCCCACCACTCTGCATCCAATTATCAGCATTTGTGACAATGTACCTTCACTTATTTCCTTTTCCAGTGATTAAACTCTTTGTGTTTAACCCCAACTCACGCACTGCATCCTGTCCTGTCTAACTTACTTAAAAACACTTTTGTAGCAATTTCTTTCGCTATCTTATATATTGTAAAATTCTACCACCACCCCCATTATTACCATCAGCATACAAATAAGCTATACCTCCCATTATTTATAAAAGCATAAGCAGAAACAAAACACAATGATTTTTTAAATGATAAAAGTAATGTGTGAATATATTCCTATTGCAAAATATTGGAACAAAGTAAAAGATACTGCCTATATTAACCACAATCCTATTAGTTCCTGTCCCCCCACCCCAGAGGTCCCTTAATGCCAGTTTTCCTCTGGATAATACTCCTTTGCCTTGCTTTCATTTGTAGAATTCCTTGAAAAAGTTTTCTGTACTAGCAATCTTTAATTCTCCTTCCATTTTCTCTTGAGCTCACTCCCATGGGGACTTCATCTCTATTCTTCCTCAAAATAGCTCTTGTCAGAGTTTCTAATAATCTTCATGTTAATTCCTGTGGTGAATTCCCAGTTCTCACCTTATTTGACCTAGTATTTGTATTTGAGCTATTAGTAGTATTTGACATAGTCAATCAGTTCCACCTTCATAGGATTTTTATACTCATCTGCCTCCTACAATTGTGGATTTGTCAAGTCTTTTTTTGAATTTTTATCAGTTTTTGCTTCATGTATTTTGAAGTTTTGTTTGCGTAATTCAGATATTATTTGTGTACAGGTAGTCAATAGCTACATATGGATCAACGAATCATTTTTGTATTAGTTGCATGATGTTTTAAAATGGTTGTACTGCCCACTATTCTCACTCATTTATATCCTTCCTGCATTATTTTTATTATTATTTACTTGGTCTAAAAATATTTCATATTATAAAACCTCTTATTGTGTATTTGAGTTGGAGAATCTTTCTTTTTAATTTATTTTTTTATGGTGACATTGGTTAATGAAATCCAGTTAGTTTCCAGTGTACGATTTAACAGAAAAGCATATATATATATATTGTATTGTGTATTCACCTCCCATAGTTAGATTTCTTTCTG
>NW_011888802.1:9049464-9054803 GCF_000151845.1 Pteropus vampyrus | reverse complement strand
TTTTAAATATGCTTCATGTAATAGTTTTTGCTTCTTCTTGAAACTTAACATTATTTTATTGGATTTAGGTTGTTCTGACTTTTGTGGCATAATATTACTAATAATAACTCTCTGTTTTTTGCCTTTTGCACATTAAATTCAGATTGGAATTCTGTACTTTCTTTTTATAACAGCCATTCCTCTTGTTTTCACTGTTTTATCATTCTCTCTCTTTCAATTTTATTTTGTTAATTCTTATCTCCTGCCAGTGAATTGTCTATTAGCAAATTATCTTCATAATGTTAACTTACTGTTTTAATTTTATGTTTATTACATTACTGTTTTAATGTGAATAAGTGGATCTATTTTTTTTTAATTTGATATCATGAAAACATTTTTAATATTGACCCTTTTCCTGTTTAGAAAAAAAAAAAGTGCAGCTCCCTGCCAGAGTTAATTTAATATCATGTGTAGACATGCTATGTTTTCTAGGATTTGACATTTTCAGCAATCGAGAATTACTATATTTTGTAAGTGGAAACGTCACTACTAAAAACAGAATACTATAAATAGAATGATGTCATTTGTTTCCAAAGACTATTGATATACTAGAGCAATGTGAAAATAATAATAAAAGCAAGATATTTCATGGCAAATTTTGGGGGTAAAGTTAGGACTGTAATCCGCAAATTATCTTGGTATAAATGCTGCTGCCACAAGCGCCACTGGTGAGTGTTCTTGGGGCAAATGGGAAACGGGTTAATTTTCTTATTATTTAATATTCTCAATGCACATATTTTAGGTGGAGAAGTAACTTAACTTCAGCTTTTCCTGTCAGAACCCTCTTTGAACCGCACTGCTCTTTCAGGGAGAAGTGATGTTTTAGGGCTCATTTTCATGATTTTGTAACACATATTATAAAATTCCACTCTTGTTTGCAAGAAGTTTGAAATAAACCTTGATTCAAACAGTGTTATGACTTTTGTCAAGTGCACTTAATATCCCTTTAGACCTACTCCTGTCCCTAAATCTGCTTATGGACATGTGTTGTAATCCGTCATTTCCATTCAAAACTAACACACTAGGATAACTACATAATGTAATTCAAAATTTTCCCTCAAAGTTCTCACACAAAGTTTTCAAAGTGAGATCAGAGAAGGAAACAAAGAAGATGGAATCTTGCTAATAAAAATGTAGGTGAAATAGTTACTATTTTTCAGGAATGATGCATCTTTAGAGTTCTGTTCTTACCTGTATAAAACTAGTCTTTATGAAAACAGTTTGAATGCCCATCATGTACCACAGACTGTGATAGACTCTAACAGACTTTAACTTTCAGATTTATCAGTGATTCTTTCAGGTAATCACATAACTGGATACTTAGAAAATGGGAAGTACTATACAATGAAAGAAATTAATTTAAATTTCTAAGAGGAAATTAGATATTTAATGGAAAGGTAAATAAAGTATTTTTTTGTATGAAGAGAATGAAGAGAATCAGATATCTAACATGAAATATCAGACAGAAAAATATTTTCTTGTATCTCAGTGGGTTATAATTTCAGAGGAAGGGAAAGAAAGGCCAAATTTCATGTTATAAGAAGAAGGAGGAATTTCACAAGAGATCATTGACCTGCTTTCTTATGTAGATGAAATAGTATATTAAGCAAAAATCTGTAGATATGTCATTTAAGTCTTGTTTGTTATTACATTTGATATATCCTAATGCATACACTATGTTCCTTTAAAAAGAAAAAGAACTCTATCAATATTAATTACAACCGTTTAAGATAATGAATTATTCTCTACTCCCTTATCATGTCTTAAAATTTCTAAAATCTGTACCTTCGTACTGTTATCTTGTCTGGAATTGCTGTTACTACTCCATCGCATGTTTCATGTGTAAAATAAACATTGCAACCTCTCTCAAGTGCTCTTTTTTTCAGTCCTCTCTGAATCCGTGGATATGAGAGAGACAGAGAGAGAGAGACAGAGAGACAGAGAGACTAACTCAGCACCTTGAATGTAGATCAGCAGAAGTTGAGCTATAGCTTTATTTATGTAGTTTTAAAACCAGCAGAAGTTGAACTATAGCTTTATTTATGTAGTTTTAAAACCAAAACCAACTGTACCAACATAGATTACTATATTAATTAAATTAAATTAAAAAATAGTCTGACTTTACCATTTCACTGACTTTATCAACAATTTTTTTATTATTCTAGGAAGTCTTTCCCAGAAAAAGGCTACAAGTAACAATATTGCTATGGAGAAATTTCTTTAGATGAGCATCAAACTGTTGAATTAAAAAAGATAACATCAAGAGATTGTTTACTCTCCAAACTCTTTGAAGCCTCTTTGCCTCAAAACCCAAGGCTTGTCATGTCCACCAATCCTAAACTAGATTTATTATAACCCTTACCCAATTCTAGTCAAGGCTATCCCCCATCTAACCCTCTGCCTATCACAAATATTGAAAGATCTGCTATAAATTAGGTTTCAAAACCTTACGAGTATCTTGACTTTACCTTTCTCTTTCTGAGAGGCTACTAAATTCTGGCATGGTAGTACACACCTTGCTGAGATCATGCACACCTAGCTTTGTCTGATTAACAAGTTGTTTGAATGACAGTTTGGTGGGGAGCCGACATTCAACAATTATGTGTCACATACTTGATTTTCTCATTTTGGGCCCTAGAATGTTGAATTAATAAGAAGAATATAAAAATATTTGTGAGAGAATAAGCCACACTATAATTATAATAAATATATAAAATTACTGAATAGGAGCTTAAGCACGTTTCACACTATGGATGCTATTATCTCTCAATTCTTCCTCACTAACAAAAATGAAACTCTTAGCCATGTGTGTCTAAGGAAAATTTTCTGTTGATCAGCATCTGTCTAAATTTTCTTTAGCAGTGCTGATTTTACATTATTCATTTATATATATATATATTTTCTATTCTGTTCATATTCAACACTATAAATTTAAATGATTGCTTCCTTGTTTTTAGCTTTTATTTATGATAGCAGTGTATTCCTCAATAAATTTCCTCCAAGTTTTCCTTGATGTACAAGGTCTTTATCAACAATTTTTCTGAGATTTTTTTTTTTGTTCAGTATATAAAGTCTCTTTAAAATTCTCTGCTCTGTCTACTTTTCATATTTTTTAAAATTTCATCTCTTATCTCTGGGTTATTGGTGGTGGAGTTGGTAAAGTGTAGGAAAGGGGAATTTACCTTTAAAAGCCATTACCTTTTAGGAGAATAAGACAGTTTTCAGATGAAATCTATCCCTAGAATGTAATATCCTTTTGAGAAAGAGTGTATCTTATGAAGCCACCTGTGTATAGCATTTAAGCCCATTCCTTTTAGATGGGAATGCAAAGCTCTTTAGGCCCTACTGATGAAGTTTTATTTTGTAGTTAGTCTCCACAGCAGGAAATCAAAGATGAGGAGCAAGGAGGTTCTTTCAACCTTCCTCAATCAAATAAACTTGTTTTGCCCAGTGGGGATTACTAAGGTGCCTAAGAAATTATATTGCCAGTTAATCATTTGAAAGTGTCAGATACTAAGATAGTGTATTAGCTCTGTATTCTAGATATACAGTTTGTACAGCTTCCCATCTGTTGTTATTAGAAGTGGAACAAAATGATTACAGGGAATTAGTTAAATAAAGGTAGGCAACTACATGGCAAGATGCAGAATTGACAAAGCACCTAAGCTCTATTAGGCACATGCTGAAAAATTAACTAGTCTCGAATTGACCTCCTAAAAGAAGCTTAAATTAGCTAAAAGCAATAAAAAATGTAATTGGTTACTTGGCAAGGATACTTAGATGCAGGTTACCCTGAAAATGTGAAGTGTTAATGACAATATAAATGAAAGTATTATTCTTTACACAAAAATGGTTAATAATGTCTAAAGAATGTTTGTTGGTTTTGTACATTTTTAGATTTTAAAAATTCAATAAACGTAGATAAAAAACAAATTATCAATCATATATAAACACTCATATAATTCAGTTTTTAAAATTGTTTTTGCCATTTAGCTACATAGTAAGTAAATAATATAAAGTCAGTGAATGAAATTAAGTGAGCAATGACATCAATTTGTTTTTCTATATATTGTTTTTAACGGGTTTTTGTAGATGCTCATTCTGTTTCCATCCCATGGTTTGTGGAAGACTGAAGAATGAATGACTGCCAGCTTGGAAGATAAGGTAGATATGCATGTTACTGACTGATAAGAAACATAAAAAACATAGTTGAAAGAAAAAAATAATACATTTTGGACCTTAGAGAGACTGTGATTTCTGGGTCAAGATTAGACATTAGTATAAATAAAACCCTGGAATTTAAGAGTAAATTTTGGGCTAGAGATATTTTGCAGAAATCATAGTCAGTCTATGGCTTATAGAGAACTTCAGAGTGAATATGGTCTTTTTATTATAGTGTGTAGAATGAGAATAAATGAGGGCTAGAATAGAGCAAAGGAATAATGATGTGATTGATCCCAAAGAAGAGAAACAGGAGATTTTACATTTTGGAGAAAAAAGAATCAGTAATAGATAATACAAATTAATAGATTGGTATTTATGTCATTCTGGTAAAAAAAATAATGATTTAGAGAGTTTGGTACCACCTATTTATTACATTTTAATTCCGCTTTAATACCAGGGAATGTATACTTCCAATTATAGAGGAGAAAAGATGCCCTTTGCCTTCTGCCCTATCCAACCAATCTGACCCTAACAGTTACTTATCCCGAACTTCGCTAGTCCAGATTTCTAAAAAATAGGCACTGAAACTTTAGAGTTGGATATTGAGGATCTATTTGTGAATCCAATTTGATTGCCAGCACAGTTCTTAGAATATAGGAGAAAATCAACATATCTTTGCACTAGGTTAAATAAAACTCTTTGGAGTTGCATACAGTATCAGTCTCTGTCTGTATGCTATCTGCACCTTTGCCACTTACTCTTTTCCTATTAGATGAGAGGAATGAGGTGGAGATGTAGATGACTCAATATTTAGGACTCTGTTAATGAGTGAATTGTTGCTGTAATAATATTTCTTCAACAGATAGCTTTCTTAGGATTTCCCAAAGATTTAGGTAGTTTTAAGATCCTGAACGTGGTTCCATAGTGTAGCGGTTAGTATGTCTACTTTACATGTAGAAGGTCATGCCCCAGTGGAGCTATGATCCATGATCTACAGCCATGCCACCCTGAACAAGCCCAATGTCTGATCTCGGAAGCTAAGCAAGTTCAGGCCTGGTTAGTACTTGGATGGGAGACCACCTAGGAAGACCAGGTGTTGTAGGCATAAATAATAATAAATTAAAAAAAAAAAAAAA
>NW_011888802.1:9017599-9048213 GCF_000151845.1 Pteropus vampyrus | reverse complement strand
TTCCTTAGCTGGTTTAATTCCCTCCTATGAGGAGTTCTGCAGTTTTGCTACAGCTGCTAGGATCTGTACTCTCAGCTCAGCACCTGAGATTACCCGAGTCAGTCAGGGGTTTTTTGGGAGACTACCATCTTTGGAGTCATAACTCTTGAATCTCATCTCAGGAGTGCTTACACTATTATTGGCATATACCTATATTTAAGTTTATCACAGCTTTAGAAGAACTGCAAATATGAGGAATGATTCATATCTAAATTCAACGAAAATAAATCATAGCATTTACAAATATGTTTACTTCTTTGAAGATTTTTGGATGCTCCAAAAATGGAATTCAGCTTAAACTATGATCAGGCAAAACATACCTCCTCTTTTTAGTACCATTAATGCTCATTAAAGTGAATGGTAATAAATTAATTGAAGGTTTCTTTGGCATATATTGAGGAATATCATTCAAATGTGTTTGTAAAACATTTTGGTAGGAGCAAAAGAGTTTGAGTGCTTTTGATAATCACCATAAATATTTTCGGAAGCATTAAAAAATGTAAAATGTGTGCTATTTTTCATGTAGATTTTATTAAATTTTAAAAATAATATTTATTGTTTCTCATTATCCATCTAGCATGTATACATAAAGTGGGAAGTGAACAAAGGCAAATTGCCATAATTTAAATGTTTATGTCTAAAAAAATGTATTCTACCATAACATAAACAATATACTACAAGAATCACTTGTAGACCAGTAGAGAGGTCTTTAATATTACCAACCCCACTCTGAGAAAGACTAATAGAACATGAGTGCAGGGGGAGAAATTTTACTCTCTTCGGTTCTTCTGGCTGGTCTGATAATTAAATGAACATAGGACAGATTAACAAGAGAAAATAAGCAAATTTAATCACATATAGACATATGGGAACCCCACATACTTGAGAGAGTCAGAGCCCCATTATGCATGAGCGTTCAGAGACAGAAAGTAATAGTGAGGTATATATGACATTCAGAGCTAAGGATAAGGTAAGGTGTTTTGGAGCTTCAGAGGAGAGGAAGGTCTTTTGCAGAACAATAAGAAGAGCAGATATTTAGTAATTAAAAGTTTGCCCTGCCCTATAGATAGGTCATTAAGAATTATTTCTGGAAATAACTCTTGTTATGGGCAAGCCCTGATTTAAATTCTTTAGAGGAGAGAGAAAAGTTTCTCATGAGCCCACATGTTCTCTATTGCCTTCAGCTCAAAATATTTTACATGCCAAAGTGGCATATCCTGGGAGACCTGTTCTAAACACCTTCAAAGATAAGCTGATATAAAAAGTCCTCTTAAGTCTCCTGCTAGCAACTTTTTACAATTTGATTAAAGGGAGTAGGATAATATGTATATTTTATTCATGTCTATGACAGTCCAAAAATACATTAAGTTCTATGCAGAGGAGGTTGGAGAAAAAATAATCCATTTAGCATGGAAAAGGTAACATGTATAAATATTCACAAATTTTTTTCACATAATTTTAGAAGACTCACTGATATCCTGAAATCAATCCATAAATTCTGAGTTAAGGACAATGTTTTACTTCTTTCCAGACAATGAGTCCAAATGAATTAAAAGTAGATCTGAATTTTACTCTGAATATGACCAGTATCAAACAGTGAAATGATCATGAGAATTTAGAGATAAGAATAATATTTTGAGATATCCTGCCTCTTCACTTTAGATGGTTTTAAAATTTTCTCTAAAGAAAAATTAAGAAAAAAATATTATCTAAGGATAAAATAAAACCATTTATATAGTGTGGAATGAATATAAAAATTTAAATTAAATTGATGGTAGGAAAATAAATCTTTTAAAATTGTAATAGTCATTTGTTTGCTTATAATATTTGAAAAGTTTTTTTTTTTTGAGGTTAACTTTGTAATAGTTGACATTGTTCTAAGTATAGTTGCCATTATTAATTGAAATTTGAACAGATAAGGCAAAAGCAAACCCTTTCTAAGTGTTCAAAACAACAACTAATTTCATGCCAAAAGCTCAATTATCATGAAAATAAAAGCCACTGTTGGATGGGTGACTCATTAAAAGAAAGAAAGAAGAAATGTGTAGAAGCTTTGGTAAATGAGAATAATGTAGCTAAAGTGAAAGAGAAAACAAATCATAGAGCTGACACAGAAGTAGCCATAATTAATTGTTGGGTTATGTTTCACTGTATGCCAAGAATAAAGACCTAAACAAAGTGTCATAATTTATTTTTAAAATCTGTTTTAAAATAAATCTCTTTTAGATTGATAATTTTTAGTTCATTTGATAACCCTAAGAAGTTTGCAAGCTTATTCAATTATTCCTTAAGTGTAGTTACCTATCATAAGAGTGAAACAATGTGGGATTCATGACTGCAGGAATGAAAACTGTAAGGGTGAACTGACAGCCTAGGTCAGTACGGGGGTTATTTGTATCCAATATTTCCTGGATTCAGGAAACTCTTCATTCTCAGGCCTATCTTAAGGTTGGGCAGCTTTTTTTAAATGCATATGTAACTTGGGAAAACCAGGTATTCGTTCTTTCCTATCATCCATTTCTCACTCCAGTCCTATTGTAAGGCTAATGCTCAGACTTATCTAGGTCATAAGTTAAAGTTTTACAGTATCTTGCTATAGAGAAGGGAGTGGAGAGGCAGTGAATTCCCTCTTACTGTGGTGGGAAGGATGGGGATAGTTGGTGAAGCAAAGGATGGAATTTCCCAAATAGTATTGTCATCATATATCATTTAAGATTGTTTTTGACTACAAGTGATGAAAGACCTAAGTGACAATGGTGCTAGCAATAGAGCAATTTCATTTCCTTTTATAACTTAGATCGTGAATGTGGAATATACATAGTTTGAGATTATAATACATGACAAAATTGAAAATCCCAAACACAGTTGTATAAATATACTTTATGGAAATATAGAGGCAAACAATGAGAATAGCTGAAAAAGTGAAATGTTTGACCTTGGAGAATAGGATTTAGGGGTGTTGAACGATAAGAGATTTCTATTTTCCTATGTAAACCATGCAATACTGTTTTTTAAAACTGAGTACAGATATTAATGATAAAAATTAAGTTTTAATTTACATAATATTTTGAGTATGACTATTGACATAGTCATATGGTCTTGACTAACTGAGTTTGAACTTTCAGTTGTGTGTCCTAATGGAAATACTCACACAACTTTGAAACTCAGGCCTTTAGATGTGGTGTTTGAAAATTAGAAGCCCTCCAGAAGAAATGATCAGAAAGATAAAGTAAAATTAGATACAGGAATTTCACATATGAGAAAATGATCAATAGCCCAAATAAAGTCCTAAAATTATGCTATGTATTCCTCAAATGTTTAATCATTGGAGAATTTGATGAGAGAAGTTGTTTATAATTTAACGAGCTTATTGGACTACTCAGGAATATCGTATATGTATTTAACTAATCAAATGCAAATGATACTTTAAAAATATATGAATCATTTTTTCCTCTCTCTCTACTTTTTTCCCCATTTTGGGCATTTTTTCCCCCTGAGTTTATCAAGACATATTTCACTACCTTGAGGAGATTTGGGATTGCTAAAAAAGAAAGTGAAGAGAAATGATGTAATTTTTTTGTTGTTTTTTTGGTTCACGAAAAGATGGCAATCTAACCATCCTTCTCTGAAACAAGCATGTGTATGTATCAAAAGAAAGCTTAGAAATTTGAAACTCGAGTTTACATTTAAGCCATAGAATGGAGAGGATTGAGAATATGATCCATTCCATATCTGCTACTCTAAATCTCTCAGCAAATTGAAGCAAGATCCTCTTACATAGTTTTAAGAGGCATCATGAAAGGGTATCAGAATTTTCTTGGGTCTTACTACCAACTCATAGTTGAGACCGACATTGCTTAACTGTACAGGGTATATTGAGGCATTAATAGAGGCTGGAGTTCAAGTGAGAATGCCAGAATTAGCATTACTTCCCTGTGGACTTTCATTGATACATAATTGATCTAGAAGTTCTTAGTGACACACATGAGGGAGTACTTGAGTAGCTGAGGTGAGAGATTTTAGACCTCTCATGAAGCTGCCATTTCGAAGGGCAAAGAGACCCTGAATATAGAGTTGCAAAACAGACATTTTAACTCAGGTAACACATGGAGATTTTGCCCAAGAGCTAGAGATGTTTAGTGCCGGCAAATATAGAGATGAAGACAATGGACCAGCAAAAATAATTATGATCCTAGGAGCTATAATTGTAGACTGGCAGTGCTAAGACAAGACTGTCTTTTACCAGCATCTGAATGCATCAGCAGGAGACAATGGCAGGTGTATAAGACAAGGAAAGACCAGAGACTAACAGTCAAGCAATGAATTGTACCATGTTTTTCTTTGGAATCTATATGTCATGTTAGGAAGTAGGGAAAAGTTGAGAGAAAAGTTCAGACTATTGGACTTTTAATAGCCTGAATATTAATGCAAAGTTCATGCAAAAGAGACCAAGTTAAAAAGTCATTTTAAACAATGATAGTTACATGCATCTTATCTTTCTAGAAGGTTGATGGCCTATGATGAAATTAGTTCAAATATAGACAATGTTTTAAAAGTTATTTTTCTTCTATTACCAGGTTTAGTTGTAGCTCATATACTTTGATCTTGCTACAATGCATTAGGTAAGAGCTCAGCAAATGTAGGAAAAACAGGAGGAATGACTTGTGTTCTCATTTATATATTATCCCCATTTTCTTTTGGTCACTCTTTTTGGGAGTCAATTCACTTTGTAAATTTTAGGGTGTTCGCTAGGTCCAATCCTCACAGCCGATCAGCTGTGGGATTGAATTGAAATGTTGTCAAGAGGTTGTTCCAAGTGTCAGACTGTTAAGGTCAAGTCATTATTAAGGAAGCAGGATTTTTCCAGATGATTCCGTCATCATTTTAGGACCTACCAGCTTCTCAGCTCCCAAATTCCAAAATACTTTACCTCATTAGTACACTTACCCTGCCATGCTCTAGATGCTAGGACCAAGTCTGACTTTAGTCAAAAGAGTTTTAAAATGCTCAAACAATCCAGTGACTCAAGAGTAAGTCATTTTTCCTACTATACTGACTGCTACTCCAAATCTGTTCCCAGTTTAACATAGTTTACCTCTTCATTCATATCAAGTTTCTCTCTCTCTTTGCTATTCTCTCTCTCTGTTATTACCAGTGCCCAATTCTAGATTTTGTCATCTAACTAGTATCAGAGTCTGTCTAAGCCTGGATATTTGTTTTGCTCTTATCTGTCTCTCCTTCTAAGAATGGAATAATTCTTCCTAAACACTGTCTCTGTAGCCGGGACAGAACACTGTGACAGATTTGTCATTTGCTCCGCTGAGTTGCAGAGTACTGCCTGTAGAGGCACCTTCATTACATGGTGTTGAGCAGTCAGGAGGCCAAATGTTCACTTGCGTTACCATCTGTTGTCTGTATTTTTCCTACTGAGTTAGACGTCAGCTCATCAGGTATAGTTGACTTTTTCTACCTAGAGCCAGTTTAAAGTTCCAAGTGTTTACAGCTTACTGTCTAGCCTGAATCACATGCTTTTGGACACAATAATTATTCTTTTGAGAAAATCTGTGGCTTGATTAGGATATATTTGGCTTTATATAATGAAAAATCTGGCTCAACTCTGCATAAACTGTAGAAATTTATTAGTTTCTAAAAGCTGAAGTGCAAAGATAGGTTAACTACAGGGTTGGGATCAAATAATGACTTCATATCCAAACATGTAGTGGTGGAGATATGGACGTGGTGCTGTGAGAAGATACTAAGACAATTTTAAGACACCTTTTATTCTGATTCGGAGATAGAGTTCAAAGTGAAAATTGCCTAATGAAATGTATTATGAGGTCTGATTTAATTTTAAAACCAGATCTAGATGAGAGTAAGTGAATTCATTTCAAACTTTCAACTCTTCTAATTGGATAATTAGAGTAGAGTAAGTGATAGAATTCATATTGGTATTTGTAAGGTAGGCATATAATTGGGTTGCATTTTGGGAATGAAATAAAGTGTAGGCTAGGAGTACCCATGTTTATGACACTGTGTCTTTGATCTTATTTTTTATTTAAATATGCTGTCTTTTCCCAAAATTGGTGGAGGGAGACTGAAATGTATTATTTAGCTAATACTCTGACAAGATTAATGTAATTTCAGAGAAAATGTTCATCTATTTATGGAATGAGAGATTTGCCAAAGGAATACCGTTAAGTCTTTGTGATTTCTGATTCTGTTAATCAGAGGTCCATGCTTCCTCTTATTCTTTAAATAAAATTTCCCAAGAATGTGTGTGTGTCTGGGTGGGAGAAATGTTTTCTTTTCCATAAATTATATTTAAGTTATACGGCTTGTGTTTTGACATGTTTAAGTTAAGCCATAGCTAAGATAAACTGCTTAGACTATGAATATGCGATGCTAAACAATCAATTGGATTAAAAAGATACAATTATTTATATTTCTAAAATTAGCTTATTAAAAGTTTTTCCTATCCCTTTTCCCTTTCCCATGCCTTACATAAAGTCTCACTCAGGTTGCTTATAGACTATATGCTGGTGGAGTGAAGATGTAAGAATATAAAGAAGCCAACACTGATGGTAACATAGGCACATTATGTATTCATTATCTTGAATAGTGAAAGGGTACTTTAAAAGGTAATCAATAGATAATCAATAGATAATCAATGACTCAAGTGTCTTTTCTTGGAAAATATTTATTCAGGAAGATCTATGAAAGAAGAGAGTAGTTTTTGCTTCAGACTTGAATCTATAGAATTCTGTATCCAGGTATATTGCTTTTGATTCAGCATTATTAGATTGATCTGTATCAACTGGCTCTTTCCAAACAGGGATTTCCAAGGTAAGTTTATTTTTGGTGTAATTTTATCCTAGCTTTATTCAATGTTCCCTGTTAAAGCATTAGTCTTATATCAATATTATTACTTATGATGTCATCATGATCTGATTTCTTATTTTTTATTTTGTTTTTGATTGTATGTATTCCTCTCAATACACCCATCTCCCATAATTATTTAGGTTAAATTTAATGCCATTATCATTTTTAGCCTGGGTAGTTTTAAAACAAAAATATTGAAACAATGGAAAATTATTTTTAAGTTAGTCACAAAGCTACTTATCCAGAGCTGGAGGTGAGGGCAGGGGAAGTTTCTTTAAATCAAGGGGTCTTGAATGGTTTTATGTGCAAAAACCATTGTCACACTTACCATTGCTTTTGATCTTTAAAACAGTGCTATAGATTCAGTCTGCAGGTTGTGTTCTGTAACTTCATACTGACAATGGGATATAGTAGAAAGGGTGCTGAACTTGAATCCGTAGACCTTCCCTTACATTTCAGATCTGCCTTTTCCTACATTAAGACGTCACATAATTTTTTTTTATTTATGGCAAATTTTCCCAGTATAAAATCAGACTAGTAATACATATTTTGTTCAACTCATGGGAGTTGTTGAGTGGATCAGTTGAAATAATGACAGATCTTAGAATCAAAGTATTCTGCTAATGTACATAAGAGATTCAGACTGAAGGAAACGGGAATGACTTAGGTAAACCCGATATGCTTGCTCATATAGATTGAAGAAAGGAGCCAGCCAGTTAGAATATGCAGCTAGAAAATCCACACTATTTTTAATGACAGAGGTTTAAGTTCCCAGGCTTCAGAAGTGGACACACAGTTGCAAATGATAAGTCTGAATGAGCAGGTCTTGTGTGGGATCTTTGGAAAGCTTTTATAAGTCCTGTCCAGACTTATATACACATGGCTGGAGATGTTCCCTGCATCTCCTGGGGACCACCTCATCTTAGGCAATTACACCTCATCCATCTTGGTGCAATAATGTATATACTATAAATAGAGAATGCAGCTGAGCACACAGTGCCATGTGCTCAGGAACAAGTGGTCCTCATTTATCACCTCAGCATCACTAGGACTGCCTTAAACTTATAGCTGAAGAATTGAAAATAGAGTTAATTATCAAGATTTTCCTACATTATAGTCTGTTAGATTAACCACAGAGTGCATTTTGCAGGTCGTTATGTTTACTTTCTACTTTCTGTGTGTGTGTTCATAACCTATCTAAAGAATCTGACATTTAAATTTTGTTCCAAGCATCATATTCTCTGTGCCAGGGAGTCAGATATCCAAATCAGGCATAAATGGTCTCAAGAAATAGAACAAAAAAGCTGAGGGATAATTGTGTTTAATATCCTATTACCTAACATGTCAGAAGACAGTTCCTACTTACTTTTAGTCTAATAGAAGAATTAAAATATAGATCTTTTGGAAACTCTGTAATTGGATAGCCACATTTGCATGGTTATTTATACTCAATTTCTGTTGACCTAAATCAAAGGTAATTAGAAGATCAACAAAAATGCACAAGTTTGTATAGTACAGATATGGCTGAAAGATGAAAGATATTGTAGTGATTAACAATAACTGAGTAACTCCACCTGAATTGCATGCTTCACATGTTAAATAATGTTCTTCAAATTCTAGATAGGAACCCGACTACAGTTCAAGTGAATTATCTCAAGAACCAATATTAGTTTATTTGAGAGAGATGGAGAATTGTGTTTTGGGAAATTGTGAAAGGCAATACTTTTATTCCCTCCAGATGAAGCCATTCTCTTCCTCAATTTCCTATTCCAGGATGGTTTAACTATATCTGTCAACAAAATCTTTTCACCTGTTGATTAAGTAGTGATTTTTAGGTCAAATCAGCTATAATGAGGAAGTATTAATCTAGCTCCTGACTTTAGAGGGGCTCAGGATCTGAAAAATTTCTTTATTGTGATAGGATTAGCATGCTGTGTATCAGTTGGGATATAAACTTTTCCTCCAGGCCCTTCCCTTGAGTAACTATGCACTCTCATTATCATTTATTTACATATTTGCTCTTTTTTGCACATCTAGTCATTATTTTTTTGGTCCTACTAATCATAGTCAGGCCCCTGAACAAATATATTTTAACATGAGTTGCTTTTTTGAGATGAAAAGACATTTATATACTAAATTTCATAAATTCCTACATCGCTTCCTCTGCGTTGTTCCACCTTAATAATCTAGGTAAGGTTTAATTTTTTTTTTTCCCTACACATTCTTAGTTAAAGCAGAATGCTGCTAAGCAAGACACATGTGTGTAATAATTTGAGATGATTGGTTTGCTAATAAGCAAGAATTAGAAGATAAGAGAGGAAACCAGTCTATAGGACATTAATAAAAGAATTTTTAGAGCCTCATGCACCATTTCAAACACCTTTACCAGTACATTTATAATAGTAATGATAGTGATATTTATTATTTATTGAATTTCTACTACATATAGTACTATAAATGATTCTTTATATTTTTTTTGAATTCCCATAAAAATCTGAGTTATGTGTTAAATTTATTCCTTCCTTCCTTCCTTCCTTCCTTCCTTCCTTCCTTCCTTCCTTCCTTCCTTCCTTCCTTCTTCCTTTCTTTCTCTCCTTCTCTCCTTTACCCTCTCCCTCCTTTTCTCTCCTCCTCTCTTCTCCCTCTTCTCTCTCTGCTCACTCATCTCTCCCTCTGTGTCTTTGTCTTCTTTCTTTTCAGATGAGAAAACTTTGCCAATTCAGACACAGATTTTAAGTAGATCTGAGCTCTTTATACAACTATGCTTGTTGGAGGCTCACAATAGGAGGGATTATATTGAAAGGAAAGTGGATGTTAGCTAGTGAAAAGTTTCAAGTTCTCCTTCTGCGGGTGGCTTTAGGTGGTAAAAATGGTAGATATATTAATGAATGAGGCTGATACATAGTGATGAAGGAATAATTAAAAAAATATTCATATGGTATTTTAACTTTATTTTCAAGGAAATAATTTTTAATTAAACTAAAATAGAACAAGCATTATTATTTTCCTTATAACAATTATATCTTGTAGATTATTGCATTAATTTTAACAATGTAATCAATTGTGACTCATTATCAAGTTTAAGTGTCTACTAATGACAAACAAAGCCAGAAATCATGTTTGTTTTTTTCTCACTGAATAACCAAATTAGAGGCATTAACTAAGTTATAATCATGAAAATGCATAATATAGTAACAGTAATAAAAATGATGTATTTTTCAGTAGAGATAACTTACTAAAATATTATAGGAATATAAACTTAGTAAATAGAATATAGTTGCCTCCTGATAACTGAATTCTTTATTTTGTTGAATCCCCAAAAAATTGCTACAGAATTTTAATGTCCACAGTTTTGACTGTTTCAAAATTCTAAAAATTACTGATCAAAACACAGCCATTTGTAGTGTGAGTCCTTAAAAACCTCTTAAATAGGCAAGAGATCGACATTAATCAATTTGTGATTTATACTGGACTTATAATTGATTTTCATTTGAAATTATAAATATAAAATAGTTTCCATTAAAATAGACTCACACTGCTAGCCCTGCAATAATGCACTATTCTTCTGACAATACAGAGTTGAAGTTTGAGTTTGTAAATGAAAGGGCTGAGTTCAAGTAGCTGACAACATGCAGAATTAGATTTGTCACTGGCTCTCTAAAGTAATACCAAAGATGAATAGAGACAAATGCAAGAACATTTGCATACTGAATAAATCATTTTAAGTGCAGGTCTGAAGGAGACTCTTGAATGATGATTTTATTATTTAAACACTATTTGTAATATAATTCTCCTCTGTTAACAAACTTGCCGCTCTTCTTTTAACAGACATCTGGGGCTAGCATGAAGATAACAAATTTAAAATAACATTTTTATTGTTCTAGATTCTAGCATTTTTTCCCTTCTTTTGCAGTGTTAAATATCATTTGTGAGCAAGCCCAATGCACATGTAATGGCTGAGCAAGTGGTGATATTAAATAATTAAATAGAATTTGATGGCTTTACAGCAGAAAAAGTTTTATATAGGATGCGAGTAATGTAAATTTCACATATTATCAAAATAATGATTGAAGCATATAAAAAAGAAAGCAGAAAAGACTCATTAGTAAACAATATAGGCAAGGATATTTTGTTAAAGGGAGATGGTCAATCTATGAAAGAAGCATGTATGGTTTCATTTCAAATTTCACTTCTAATTACCTTTTGACAGAATAAGGAAAATGGTGTTTTGAATACAAATATGATAATAGAGTCTCTTAGTATTTCAACAGATTCTTATTTCTTCAGAATGTTTAGCAATGGAAATATTTGTCATTATTTCCAGGTGAGATACAGAGATGCTTCAAGTAGGTTCTAAGGTTTTGAGCACCCAGTCCCCCTATTCCATTGTGGCCATTGTCCATTCTGAAAGTCATAGGAGTTGAAGGCCCTCTCTCATCTATCCCCTGGAAATCTTATCCTTTCCCTCTGAAGCTCCCTGGAAGCACTGATGACTAGGCACTGAGTCTCCCTACTCTCTAGAGTGAGCCCCTGATCCTCTCCTATGTTGACAAAATTTTTATTTCCTGCACCGGTCTGTGCCTGACTTTCCCCCATGTGTTAGGAACCAGGTCTGAATCCAACATAAGATGATATTTGTTACACATCCTATGATTAAATGCTCTTTGAGTGTTCGCCAAATGTTGTAGAGAAAGGAGATGTTAACTCCACAATTGTGTATGCGCATGTGTGTCTGTGTGCCTCTGTGCATGTACATGAGATAGACTGCCTTAGTAATATCTGTGCCTGGATTTCTGAATAAATATATTGATTAAAAGCTTTTCCAATTGTCTGAAATCAGTTACTAACTACAATTCAAACATTTCTATGGGGATATGTACATTGCATCAGAAGAGAATAAAGAGTATAAAAGTCAAATTCTGGTGTTTTACTACACTTATACATTAGCCACAAATAGGAAAGAAGTAGAACATATTAAATATATTTAGACTGTAAACACATATTATACCAATTTAGTTTTATTAATAATCTTCAAAGTTATTAAAAATTTATTCTTTATTATAAAGAATAAGAAATTGCTTCAAAAATTATAATAATTTTCTCAAAGCTGCTGAAAATTGTGTTTGTTTAAATTAATTTTGTATTCTAGCTGGTTTTATTCTCTTTTCTCTGTTTCAAAATAGATCTGAATTGTCTGAGTAGTTTATATATTTCAATTTTGGATAAACACGTGTTAAAGTAGCTCATTAAAAAAACAAAATAAAAAATCATACATGCAAAACATTTTGTTCCAACTGAACATAAAGCATATCTCTAAGTCCTTGTCAGAATAGGAAAAGAAAAAAATGCTTTGTTAAAATGTGATGAAGCTTTCATCAGGAAAAACAAAAAAGAATGCTGTTAGGAGATTATATTTTTCTTGGTTTTCAATCTACAGAGAACATTCTCGTGTGGGCAGTCAGAAGGACAGTCAGAAGTGGCTGTGATCACTTCTCTCGGGGCTTTGACATAATGGAGCATGTGAATGCACAGGTCCACAAACTAGTTCTCCTTGTGCGGTTGTAGTGTGACTGGACATGCATGATTCCTACACATTGTTACCCAACTTTTGGTCCAGGAAGCAATAAGAAACTGAAGGCAAAATCGTATTTGATTTTGATCTAAGATCTAAGATTTTTAATCTTTGATCTAAGTGACACATCTTGGTCTAAGATTAAAGATTTTTAATCTTTGATCTAAGTGACACATCTTGGTGAAGGTTAGAGTTCCAGGTGACATGGTTGGAAGTACGAAAGCATGTCGAGCTCCTTCTTAGAAGGGGGATGTGTCAGGCCTTCTCCCGAGACAAGTGAAGTGCCATTGCCACCAACCAGGCATGCCTGCTGTGGGGAACTGGAAGTCTTGAGGAGCCCACATCACTGAGCCTGTGAGGCTTTCTTGAGAATTCATCCTTTTAGCTCAGCCCAATAAACTCTAACAACTATGAGATTTCTGTGTGAGAGTGTTCATTCCCTCCAGGCCTCCAACTAGGTCCTCTGTGAGACTAGCCAGATGTTATGCTGGGTAGAGTAAATGGTATAATATATAATATTAGAGGCAATGATTTTTACATTAATTAGAGCAAGAGTAACTTTTTCTTGTAAGGATGTTAATAGATGTTAGGTGACAAAAAATAAATTTATGGACAAGTCTTTTTAGGACACGTTGAACTTACGAGTTTAAACTGATTTCTTTACTGAAAACACACAGGACTTTGATATGCTATTATGCATTGTAACTGTAAACTTTTCAAACTTTTTTAGAATCTTCCTTCACCCCCACATCTGTCCCCACACTTCCACACCAGGAGATTTATGGAAATTAGTAGTATGCAATTTATCATTTTGAAAAATGCTACCTCAGCAAATACATTTTTCATATTTTGTACAGCATCACAGCTGGTTGAAAGTGGCCCTGTATAAAATAAGGTTCAGTGTATGTATAGCTGAAGAGAAAGTGGGATGATATTTCTAGATTTGTGGGAGGTAGGTTTATTTGGGCACTTAGTGAGGGCTTTAGGCTGCCAGTCCCTGATTGCAGAGAAGGGAGAATTACAAAGAAGGAGGCCAGCTGAGGAAAGGCTTTTCTAGAGTCAAAAGAAAGAAGAAGGCATTAAAGACAGATATCTCAGTTTTGGCAGTGTCAGTCCTGAGTGCCACTATGTCACTTCAAGAAATAAGACACTAAGACTGAGATACTGCTGAGAAATGGATTGACCTTCTGTTGAGAATGACATCGTAGGAGTGATGAAGCATAAACTTGAAATGGTCAGCGTGGAGTGACAACTAGAGAAGGCAACAACTAGGAAACATTTTCTGTGAGGAAATAAGGTAATGAATCCAAGCTTTTCAGAAGCAGTCTTTAATAAATGATATTTTCAAGGTAAATAGGAATTCCTAAGCTGAAATCCCACTTTTAAAAATATTGTTAGATAGAGCTTTGATGCATACAATAAGCAAGAGCTATATGTTCGTACTAACACACACACACACACATATGCATTTTATTTTTACATATATATGTATTGTTGGCCGTTTTTCTAGAAAAACAGATAACTATGTGTCATTGGTATGCAAGCAAACTTAAATCAATAATAAACACACAAATTGGTTATCATTGAATACACTGTATATTATATGTCCGTATGTGTGTGTTATGGACAACTTATTAAAATTCATATTTACTTAAATATTTAATTTCCCAGAAAAATAAACTTACTATTCTTATATTCAGTATGCATTACCCAGGGTGACTTGCTTGATAATATGTTCTTAATATGGTTTACATATTTAACTGAAACATAAGTAAAAGAGTAGATGTAATCTTAAAAAATAATTAATCTGAATAAATAGTCAATTTTAAGAAAATTTAAAGGCTATCTTGCTCAAGCAATGATTAAAAATAAATTGTTGATTTACTTATCGAAATCTATACAAAGCACATTCTAATTTTCACTTCTGGGTTATTGTAAATGCATTTTTTTCTAATTATAGTCTCCATTTTGATCATTTGGCAAACAAGTGTTTATGCAAGGTGTAAAGTTGAATATATTAATATGCATTTATTGTTTTTAAATCAGTAAAATATTCCCTCTCTCGATAGATAAATATGTAGATGCATATTGTAGGTATAGATACATTCCACTTATTTCTATATTTTCACATTTTTTAAGGGGATGGCTTTAAAATATGTTGGCATAATTTATATATAAATTTGATATTAGGTAAAGATTGTTCTTTTTCTTACTGGCTGAAATCCCATTTACATTCGACTTAGATATACTAACTTAAAGATTATGAACTATATATGTTAAGCTATATGACATCCTATTTGGCAAGTTTACAAAATATTTTTCCCTGATGACTTAGACATTAACAAATGAGTCATGAAGATGATCACTGACTGTGCTTCACTTTTCCTACTGTGGGTTCTGAACAGTCTGATATATTAAAATAGGACCACACAGAAAGTAAATATCATTCCTGGGTGGCCAAACCTTTCCTAACACTTACCTTTCTGTAGATCTTGGAATGACCTAGCCAAGCATTAGCAGGATCTGCAGACAATAGCTGTTTCAGATCATTCTGCCAACAGTGCAGAGAGGCAACTGTGTGTGCACGTGGAAAGACTGGGAAATTTACAGATTCTTCCTTCCTGGCCCACATGTGCAATGGTTTTCAACCATAGTTCAACCAATTAAATGAGAATATCTGTGAGTGGGACCAACTATGTATTTTTAATGCACCTCTCAGGTGGTGGCATTTATGCACAGCCAAAAGTGAGAAGCTCTGAAAACAGAAATATTTTTTTCTACCAGCATACTATAATTCTAAAGTGGGAAATTTCTACTTTATGGACAAAGATGAAAATCCTGGGAAAACAGGAAAGTTTTTCCTCTTACATAGACTAAATTTTCATTCTTTTATTTTGTTTAGGCTAAGTCTGTACTGTATTAGAGAGAGACGCCCTGTATAGTTCTATGTTTTTTAATCAGTATTGGCCTAAAACAAGCCCGGGGGGGGGGGGGGCGTGGAGGAGGGAGAGAGAGAGAGAGAGAGAGAGAGAGAGAGAGAGAGAGAGAGAGTGTGCGTGTGTGTTAGAGTTTTATATATTTCAAGAAAGAATACTTTATATGCTGGAAAGGTGGCAACAGGTAGAAGAAAAGCCCTCTGAACTAGGATAGGGATGCCTTTAAATTGGAGTCCAGGTGCTGACTCAGGCTAACTGTATAGCACAGATAATCTCTAAGATTCTTTCTGGTTCTAAAACTTCACAATTCTTATTTGGTTTCAGAATCCGCTTAATTCTGTTTCAGTTTCCCTTTCTCCTTTCAAGATGTTCTCTGTGATTTCATCTATCCAGGATGACTGTTTATTTTGATAGCCTGGATTTCCATCTCTAATCTTTCTCTTAGTGCATTTCAACTTGCCTCTTAAATGTGGCACCCATAATGTAATCTATTCTCTTTTAGTTATACTTTTATAAATAATCAGATAATACTAAGGTCTTAGTAGCTGATACAGTCCCTTTCTTGACCTTTTATGTAATTAAAATTGGAACAGTTCCTTACCCAAATGAATGATCAGTAAACATTCAGTTCTTAGTGCAAGATTAGGAGAGAATAAAATTTTAGCAGAGATGTCTTTCTCCAAACATTAATACATAGGTACTTAATTTATGTGTAAAATCACCTAAGGCTTTACATAACGGTTACCTTCCTACAATTAATCTAGTGTTAGGACTTTATCTCCATAAATTTCCCTATCCCTTTCAGTATGCTGTAATTCAGTAACATAGATATCTTAATGTTGCCTTTAATCAGGAACCTGGTTGCTACCTGTGATTTTTACATTTATTTCTCATGGTTAGTTAATGAACATAAACAGTTTCAGAAAAGAGGAAATCATGATTTTATATATTGTATGGAAATCTAATTATATAACACTTAACCTATGTGTAACATCTAATGTTCAACAGGAAATACACATCTAAATCTAGGAACTAAAATTTATTGTATCTCATAGTGTGTTGGGACTTTAGAAGCCACATTATTCAAAACACAAATAAATTGTCTTCTTTGATGTGTGAGCAATTCAATTTATCCAATCAATAAAGAACAATACAGAGATGGAGTCAGAGGTATATTTCCTCTCAATTAACTGTTTTCTGGTTATTGGTTTTAGATTGTTTTCTAACAATTTGATGTTTCTAATAAATTGTTGCTACTGTGTTCAATTGTGCCCCTTTCACTCCACACTGCTAACAGATCTTTCTAAAAGGCAAATCACATCATGTTACTCAGCTAATTAAAATCTTTATGCTGCTTCTCATTGTCTAAAGCATTGATTTTCAACGCTGGCTACACATTAGACCTGAAAAACTTTTTAAAATACTGATGCCTGTTAAAGTTAGTGCCAGTTATAAAGTTATAATCCCCAGATGCTTCCAAATGCAATCATTCTTGAAAACAGTAACCTAAATACCTAAGTCCAATGTCTTTAGCATGACATAGATGTGGCATGCTCATATTAGAGACTAGTTTCCTAATACTTTTCCCAACTGCACCTTGTTCCCCCAAATTCATGGGCACACACACAGACACACATGTATACACACACATGCAGATGTACACGGACTATGATAAACCGCTTTTAAAATTTTTTCACAATTTTATAAAATTTTTCAAGATGTTAGATCTACAGCAACATTAGTAGAGTCTACTAAATAATTGCATTGTTATATTTTCCACATATAAAGTGTAGTTACGTCAAGGTTTTTTGAAATACATAAGTGCTTTGGGCATTCAAATACTTCTATTTGATTTTTAAATTTTATTTTTACTTTGTAAAGGTTTTCTTTGTTTTTATAGTAGTTTAAATTTCATAGTCAAATTAAGGGGAAGGTAGAGAAATTTATCATATACCTGCTATCTCCACACACGCATAGCCTCCCCCATTATCAATATCCCCACTAGAGTGGTACATTTCTTACAATTGATTAACCTATATCTACACATCATAATTATCCAAAGTCCATAGTTTGCGTTAGTGTTCACTCTTAGTGTTGTGCATTCTATAGGTTTGCACAAATGTATAATGACGTGTATCCATCATTATAGTAACATACAGAATTTTTCACTAACACTAAAAATCCTCTGTGCTTTGTCTATTTATCCCGTCCCTCCTGCCAAACCATGAAAGGTACTGAACTTTTTCCTGTCTCCATAGTTTTGCCTTTCCAGAATATTGTTTAAGTTGAATCATGCAGTGTGGAGTCTTTTCAGATTGGCTTCTTTTACTCTTAGTTGCTTTAACACTCCTTAAATGAGCCTCCATTGATAGTTAAAATCTAGCTGAATGTGGTCACTGTAAGTTTTGGTTACTCAGAGAAAATTTTAAAAAGACTCTGGTTTGTTCAATTCCTTTGGTCCTGTGGAAAAGAGATCCTCCTCACCCACCCCTCCCTCCACTGCATAGTGGCGCACACAGCAGGATATCATGGGAACAGGTGTGTGCTGACCAGACCACCGCATCACACTCAAGACAAACAGCCAACTGAACTATTGGTGGAAATGCCTCCTCCCCATCCCATGGATGCCTTCCTTGCTCTGCCTTTGAATACCTGAGAACTAGAAAGGAAGCAAAGACCAACTTTCATTTGTGACACTGAGCCAGTAGAATTCTGCTGGTACTGGTTACCTGCTGTGCTTCATAGATCAATAAAAAATCCTCAAGACTCATAGCCCACTTTGTTCTAGAACTAGCAAAGTATTTTGTTGATAATAGGCATACACTAAAGTTTGTTGAAAAATGGAAGATAATAACAGTAATAATTGCTACTATTAATGAGTGCTTCTTATGTACCATAAACTTAGTATATGCTGTCTTTTATATTTTAATTCTTAGCACAAAATATAGATGAATAGTATTATCTCCATTACACTGATGAGAAAGCTGAAAAATTAGTGAAGTTAGCAATCATGAAAATTATCAACATCATCATTGCAACTAATATTTATTGTTTCTCCTTTGCTAGTCACTATACTAAATGTCTTCCATATGATAACTCACTTAATTATTACTACCACATGAGGTATGTACTAATATTATCCCAATTTTGCAAATGAGGAAACTGGGGCAGAGAGAAGAACTTGTCCAAACTCAGCTACATTCTGCCAGAGTCTCTATTTAAACGTAAGTAGTTTTTCAGAGAGAAGGTCTTAATTATGATGTAGTGAACTGTTACTTAAACATAGGCTTCCTAATTAAACTATTTTATTATTTACTAATATTTAATAATATATATTAATTATATGATTAACAAAAATTATTTATCTTCTAAAAATTGGAAGCAATATTTCTTAGTATTTCTTGCAATATCCAAAATCTAGATTACAAACATTCAAGAAATGGAAATACAGAGAAAGAAACATACCTAGGATACAACACATTGAAAGAACCAATTAAACATGAATTTTACTATGACCTGAGATATAAAAATAAATTTTATTAATTAAAATTATTTACAAAGACTACAGTATATTGGTCCCTTGGAGAACATCATTCATTTGCACATTGGTGCAAGGTCATTGGCTAATAATTGGGGAATATTTTAAGAAACTAGCTCTATGAATCTCTGTGCTTTACTTGTACATGGCTGGTGATGAGGTTGTTGTTTATAATATCTCACAATGTCTTCTTAATTGGAACCATAGGGGAAATGTCTCTAGAATCTCATTTTCATTAAAAATTGTGCTTCCTCTGAGAAAGTGACTTTCGTTAATCTTATAAACCTTGTGAATCATGTAACATATTTTGATTACTCCTTTAGACTGGCTGCTAAAAATTCCAGAGACAAATTTATACTATACCTTAAACAAATATTTAGGGATTCATAGCCCACATTTGGTATAACTTCAATGCAAATGGTATTTTGCATTCCTACAGTTATTTCCTCATGAATGCTAAAATAATTTTGGAAGCTAAGACTTTGTTAATATAATTATTAGTATTCATACCAGAAAAGAAATATGCTCCCCACTCTTATTTCCTCTGATATGATCACACTGGAAATAATATAATCTATTTTGGAGAGCACAGAGGATCTAAAATGAAAATAATCAAAAAGTGAGGGTTCTTGAATTTGCAGAATATAAAAAAAGGAAATGCTATTTTGCCTGAAGGGACTAAGTGTGGAGGTAGACAACAACTATATTCAAATAGCAAAAGCTGTGATTCTAACCTAAATGTTAGTGGCTAAATGCATAGACTGGAGTCAGATTTCATGGGTTCAAATTCTGTCTCTTCTTATTAAAGGAACCAAGTGACTTAACATTTCTGTATCTCAGTTTTCTCATATGTATAATGGAGATAATAATAGTACCTACAGTATAAGGTTGTTACGATGATTAATTTATTTTAGTAAACTTCTTAACTGTGCCTGCCATATTGTAAGCACTATAAAACTATTAGATAATGTTTGCTGGATTTTCCATAAATGTTGATATTATCAAGAGTGATGTTAAAAGTAATGATAGAGAGAAAGAAATGAACAAGAGTTAATGTCTTCAGTAAATGAAGAGGAATAACTGAAAGGTTAGTTAATGATTACCTGGGGAGGAGAATCCAGGACTAGTTCTTCAAGACAACGTGTACTTGAAGGACATAAGAGAAACACGCAATACACACACGCGCGCGCGCGCGCGCACACACACACACACACGAAGTGCAATAAGACCAAGGAAGACAACACTTTACCTGCAGATTCCGGAGTACACAGGTGTGATGAAACTCAGGTCTCACGAGAGGGCTGCAGGGAAACAGTATTTTACCAGAAGCCAGTTTTCAGTTAAGGTAAGAAAATGATGATGAAAGTTAAACACATTTGAGAATTATAGGTATTTGCTATTGCCTAACTACCAGAAGTTATAGTTCTCTGTTTTAATAGTTGCTACAGGTGTGTTTCTTAAATATTCTCCATAAATAATACCTCTTCTATTGGTACATATGACTCAAGCCATTTCTGAATACTGGCTGGATTCTTAAGTTCTCCAGGAACTTAATCTTATACCCTGTTACTACTTTTGTGTTAGATGCTTCATTGATGTGCGTCTTTTTTATACCTGGAGTGAAAACCACTGCATATTTTGTATAGTCAGTGTCAATGTGGAGGAAATAATTACTTCCACAGTGTATATTGGTATGCCAAAAAGGGAATTATTGACATTATCTGATGAATTTTGCCCATCTAAGAAGAAAAGAAATACTCTGAAAATGCATCATCATCTAGAATGCCAGACACCATCAATAACACCACTTAGCTTAGAAATCATTGTGGAGTAGAAGAGAAACTAAGATATTTTCTTATTGATTGGTAGGCATTTAACATCTATATCCTCTTTTTCCCTTCTTATAATGGAAGTTGAAGAAGAAAAAATATGGGTTTACATAGATTTTATTTAGTTTAGGGGAAACAAACAAACAAACAAACAAACAAACCTAGAGATGCTAGAAATAGCCAAGATACATGAAGGAAATGATTACTCAATATCCTCCTTTTCATTGTAATAATTATTAAACATATCTTTGAAGTCTTGTAATAGGGAGATTCTATAACTCAATTTTGGGGATGAGTACAAACAAAATTCCATTTGAGAGGGCTTCAGGGAAACAATACTTTCATGGAAGTCAGGTTTTCGTTATGGTAAAGGTGATAGGAAAGCTATACAAATTTGAGGAATATAGAGATTTCTTGGTCATTCCACAGGAGTTTCAGAGTGCAGTGAAAATGTTTTGTAGAACTCAAGTTAGAGGATACACAGAAGAGTAAGGCAGTAAATAGACAGATGCTCTGAGACTTTTGGGCTTCTCGATGTTAAATGTAAGTTGAAATAAGGTATGATGGAAATGGTCTTGGATATTGAAGGAAAGTAGTCTTATCAATTCAAGCTAGATTAGTGATTACTTGGCTTCATGAAGTAGGGCTCTGAACAAGGTCCCCTGATGGTGGATGGACAAGGGAGGGGGATAATCTAACATGATAAGGTGAAGACACCTGGATTTCTTTTCACAGACAGCAGTAGAAGCATGCAGTATCAGAGAAAGATAAAAAGTAATAGTCTTCCAAAAGACTGTTTCTTCTTCTGTTAATGTTGTTAAAATAAGAGAAGATGTACATGAAGTGGATTTATTCAGTAATGGACCAGAGGGATATGGAAAAAGCGAATATATACTACTGAAAAGTTGCCCAGTGATGGAACACATGCCTTGCTCTTAGTAAGTTTGCTGTCAGTTGGGGAGAAAAGCAAGATATCAAGACAAGTCTTACATGCATAAAGTAACAAAGGGCAATAGATAACATTCCAGGACTAGCATAGGCCATGGGTCTGAGGCTTAATGGAATTTTCACATTAGAGGAGCTGAGAGGTCAATGTGGCTAGAGCACAAAGATGAAGTTGTGGAGTGGAATGTGAGGGAGGTCGAAGGGCTTGCAGAGGCTTTGTAATAGGAGTGGTTTTAAGCCACTGGAGCGTTTTAAGAAGGAGGCTAAAATAATGCTTGTTTTGTAGGGAACTAGAAGTATAGGTAGTACAATTATGTCTATGGTAATTACCTAAAATAGAGAAATTGCAATAATTACAGAATTAAGCTGTCACCTGAGATTATCTTTGCCAATAAACTATCTTCTATAGAAAGTCTCTATAGTACCCATAATTTCTTTGAATTCTTATGTTCCGGTGGTTATTTTTAAACTTTTTTTTCTGCTGCTGGTGAATGCTTGGTTTGTCACACTGCACTTCCCATGGCTGAATCTCTCTCTACCCCAAACTTCAGTAGCCATGTATTATAGCTCAGTGTCTATGCTTTCTTTAATACACCACTCATAGAAGACATTTTTGGTTTGCAAATCTTTGCAGAGGCTTTTTTTCTTGGTGATAGGATGAGTGGCACATCATACAGTAAAAACAAAACAAAACGAAACAGAACAAAACAAGAAACAAACACCAAAAAACCTAAATTCAAAATTAGACATTGTTGTGCCTGAAAGTATTTGACCACTCACCCTGACAACTAGAAATTTCATATTGAACGGCATTTCCCTCTATCTGCTGCAGATTCCACATATTCTCAACCCCTCTGTTTCTCTCATAGATCTCAGCTCCACAGACTATCTCTGAACTCCTGAATTTAGATTAATTTCATATGTAGAACAGTTTAGTTGTCACTCTGTCACTATTACGTTATATCCTTCCCTTCATGGAAATGTGTACTTAACTTTTTTTAAAAAAGCAATCTACGCAAAAGAAATTATGACTATATTTTGTGCAGAAAGGAGTGCAGACATCTGTGTGGTTCCAGACAGTATGTTTTTATACCTCAACAAAACACAGACAAATATCAGGGCTTGATGAGAGAATGAAACACCAGAGGAGGTTCCTAATAGAGATCAGGAGTTGTATTGAAATGGAATAAATCAAGTTCATCCCTACTCACTAACATGTGGGCAATTTTCCAATAAGAATTCATTACATTTATAAACTATTACTAGAGCATGCAGGCCTCTTTTTATAAAGTGTTCATAATGATTGTTTATGGTACTAAACATTTGGAAAATTAACTACAACTCTTATTTTTGTAACTATTTACTTTTACTGATTTGTATTCTTTGGTCCAAATATAACACCATGGGGGAAATGAGGATATATGGAGAAAAATAAAACTAGACTTTAAAAAAATGTGCTTTAAGATCTGCTGTTGATAGGAAATATAGAGGAACTTAGCCTAAAGGAAGTGCATTTGTTTCTATGTCACTGCTCATAAATCTAGTTATACTTTTCTTTTACTTCATTCTGAACTTTCAAGACGAAGAATTTCACTAATAAAATATATTTTTTATGTATCTTTTATGTAGCTTTCTAAGTGGTATTAACAGGTACATTTTTAAATAACAGATTTCTATTCGTTAGATAAACTGGTTTCACCAATAAATTAACCTACCTTTGTTTAAATTCTCTGTCTTGTAGAGAAACATATTTGATTTCTAATGCCAATTACATTTTTGAGTTTTGAATGAGCCATTGATTCCAGAATAAATAATCCTTTGGGCAGCTTTGTTGGAGAAACCACTTAGGGATAGCACAGTTTGTTTTTGCCAAGTCCATAATTCATACAAGTGGCGCTGACTTTAGGAATTATTCTCCGTCATATTGAGTTGGTACATATAAATATATATGATGGAATCATTTGTAATCCATTTCTGATGGATCTCACCTGAAAATAAATTATTTTTATTTCAACCTCTATTGAATTTATCTGCTATACACTAGTGATATCATTGATTTTAACTGATAGTTTATTATACATGGCATTAGATTCAGTCCACAAGGGGGCTCCCTTGCTTTAATTTTCAGAACTTCTTTTAAAATGGATTATGACACGTTTTGAAGATTTTTTTATCTTTGCAGGAGAATTTAATAAACCAGTTTTAAATGCACCAGAAATTCTGAAATATATTAATGGGTCACATTAACCTGAAATAAAAAAGTGCAGCCTCCACACTCTCTGGGGTATCTCATTTTCCTTAGTAAAAACTTTCTTTTCCAAATGTCATCTTGTTAGTCAACTATGACAAAAATCGTGCTTCTCTAAGTTGTGCAAAGCCAACTGTGCCAATGATTACATAAACACTGAGACAAATTACACAATTGCAACTTTTAAGTTCTGTGTTAACTACATGATTTCCATAGGATAAAATGCTATGTCAAATGATCAGAGACATAGCACCTATCATTTTTATAACATGAGCTTTTAAAAAAGTAACCTTATTTATTTTTTTCATATAATAGGATTTGGGGATCTTTGAAAATATCTACTCAACTATGTATTTGTTAGGTTCTTTTTCATGAATTCTACTGTTTATTCAATTCAATTCAATTCAAAAGAGATTTCTTGAATGCTGACTCCATTACAACACTGTTTAAAAAACCAGATGAGTTTTATAGATCAAGAACTGATACCACCAAGAAGCTTATAGTTTCCTAGTGGAGAGTGAAATCGAAATAATTGTATGGTAAAATGATGGAGGTGCTGAATGATACAGGGGGGTTTGTAGCTAGAAATGAAGACTATGAATCCATGTTAAGTTTAAATATATCTGAATATATTACATAATCTGATATTTTTAAAGCAAATATTTGTTGCTTATTTGCCTTGTGTTAGTCACTGTGCTATGCTGAACTTTTTTTTTTTTTTCCCTTTGGTGCGTCTTATATAATTTTCACACTAAACCATGCGGTGATATGATAATCAGCCTAAATTTCAGTCCTTTGAGCTCTATTTCACCAAGGCAACAATGGAGAATAAACAATCCAGTGAAGCCCAGTTTGGCCTCTAGATGGCAAACAAGTTTTTTGGTTATGAAGCAGATGCTATTATCTTGTTCTGCCCCCGCTTTTCTAAGAAAGAGTAAAATTCTTCAGAAAATAATATATGCTTTCAAGTCTCAAAATTTTGTGAGTAGCAACACAACTTGCCAACCTCTGCTCTAGGCTCTTCTGCCTCTCTGAATGCAGCTTCTTTTTTGTTCTTTGAGTATTCAAGAATTTAGAAAGTGAACTTCATGATTCACACAAATCAGATACTATGGGAGTGTAGAACCACATCTTGATACTTCCTTTAGGAACTTTTTGCTGATATAAAATATTAATGGAAGTGATGAGTTCATTACCAGTGCCTCAGTTTCTCTTTCAAAGGCCATGGTTCTTTTGTGAGCCTCTCAAATCTCATATTTCAAGTTAAAAACAGCTTTGTGAATGAGTAATAGTTACCTCTAGTGTAGTAGATTAAAACAGAGGTATTTACTATCTGATGATTTCAGTTTAAATGTTTGCTTGCACTATACTTTCATTACCAGAATCACGTGAAAAAATACAATAAAAAATCTGCCTCCAAAGTCTTCTCAATTTGTATAGTTCACCAAGAAGTAATATCAGCCCAAGAAATCGTAGTTCTGGAAGAACTAAGATGTAGTGGCCAATGTTGTGCAAATCCTGTTACTTTCATTTTCTTCTCCTACATCCTTGCATCCCTTCCCTCAGGACTTTACTGTGATAAGTGTTCATGAATAAAGGTATAATAACACAACTCTAAGAACAGAGATATCTTTAAAAAGAGAACAAGGGTGCATCTAACTCTTCTATTTCTAATTTATTTATGTTTAGCATATTGTGATGGTTAATTTAATGTCCCAACTTGACTGGGCCATTTGGTGTCCAATTATTTGGCTGAATGTAATTCTGAATGCTTCTGTGAGGGTATTTTTGGATGCGATTAACATTTAAATCAAGAGATTGAGTAAAGTAGATTGCCCTTCCCAATATGAGTGGGCCTTGTTCAATCAGTTGAAGGCCTGAATAGAACAAAGAGGCAGACCATCCACTGCGTAAGAGAGAATTCTTTCTATCTAATGGCCTTCAAAATGGGACACTGGCTCTTTTTTTTCTGCCTTTGCACTAAAACTGAAACACAGGACCTTCCTGGATCATGAGCCCGATGGAACTTCATACTGGAATTACACCATCACTCTTTCATTTCTCAGATTTTTGGACTCAGACTGGAACTTAACCATTGACTCCTGTGTTTACAGTTTACCTACTCACCCTAGAGATTTTGAGACTTGCCAGCCTTCAAAATCACCTGAGCAAATTGCTTGTAACAAATCTCTTTATAAACACACACACACACACACACACACACATACACACATCCTGTTGGTTCTCTGGAGGACCCTAATACACACATATATATATATGTTTTGACTGGGAATTCAGTAAAACCTTCACTTCTTTGACTGCCTGCTGCAGCTGGATCCTTGACATTCTTGTTTCCACTACGAATGTTTTTACTGTTAAAGTTATGTATAGGAAGAGAATATACTTCCTCCATAGATGAATATATACCAGGGGAGGAAGACGTGGTTGACGTCCCTAATTGAAACATCATTGAGTTTTCCTAATGCACTCTGGTAAAACTGAATTATAAAGACATTCTATTCACTATTTTCAGGTTTTCATAGAAAATTAACATTATAAAAAAACTTTTAAAATACAAAGATAGTCAATCTTTCACTCAATTCACTAACTCTTAGAACATGATATTGATGCAATTTATAAATCAAGAGCTGCTGTGGTCCTTTTTGGTTTCTTAAGGTTTGGATTAATTTTTTAAAATTCTTTGACTATGGACATATGCTAATTTGTTTAATTTCTTTAATGGATAACAAAAAGAAGACATTAAAATGCACTGACATTAGTGATGAGGTTGAAGAAACCAAATCATTTGGTTTATATAAGGTTCTATTGAATGTCTGAAACCAAAGAAGCAGTTTGTATTCCAAGGCTGTTTAGAAAAGAAGACATAAATCTTTACTTGATAAGAGGAACAAATCAATAGAAAACAAAACACACTTATATTTTCTTGATAGCACTACAAATGGGGAATAGAACACTTAGATAACCTATTGTTCAGGAAGAGCCATTCAACTCCGTTGTGTACAGCAAATACAATTCAGGAATTTTGATAATTTTTGAAGTTAGTGCTCCTATTTTTTAAGTACCTCTAACCCTTCTTCTATGAGTTCTGTGAATTGAAAATTTGATAGGTTTTCTTATTTTTAACACTGCTAGATTTCCTTGCAAAGTACAGAAACAAACAGAAAAGAACAAACTCAGTGCCTTTACTTAAAACTGAGGGAAATCTACTTTGACATTCCTAGTTGCTAGACAAAGTCATTTTTTTAAGAGCAAGAAAACCCTAGAAAATATGGCACAGTAGCAATGATTAAAAAAAAAAAAAAAGAATTGTGATCCCATATATTGAGTATCAAATCAAATTAACAAATGAAGATAAAGCAAATTTCTGTAATATCTTGAACTTAATTTATACCTTTGTTAGTAATAAAAAAGGAAAAAATTATATTATACTTTCTGCCTCCTGTCTAATAAAGAATTTCTCTCTCTTTTTTTATGGTTTTACTAAAAAATTCTGGTGATTTGCTACTTGAAGCAGAATCTAGCATCATGAAAGAATGAATTCCTCATTTCAACGTTTTTAGTTCTATGTCATCAACAAGAGACATAAAATGTCTCTGGTTCAGAAAGCGATCACAAATAAAAGTAGAGAGGCTTAGATCTTGCATTCCTCCTCTAAGACTTCGTAGAGCCCAGCCTTACAAAGCCACGTTCTATCACCCCATTTTAAAGTAGATTTTGGACATCCCATTTGGAGATAGATTTTTAATATCTCATGTGTCCTTTGCACATCACAATAAAAAAATAAATTTATTCCATTAAGATTAGAGTTACCATATGACCCAGCAATTCTCTTCTGGATATCTATCAGAAAAATTTGAAAACATTTATTTGTAAAGATATATGCACCCTGATGCTCATTGCAACATTATTCATGGTGGCCAAGGCATGGAAACAACCCAAATGTTCTTTGCTAGATGTTTGAATAAAGAATATGTGGTACATATATACAATAGAATACTACTCAGCCATAAGAAAAGATGAAATACTGCCATTTGAGACAATATGGATAGATCTTGAGATTATCATGCTAATCGAAGTAAGTCAAATGAAAAAAGTCAAGAACCATATGATTTCACTCATATGAGGAATATCAAAGAGAAAGCAAGAAGACAAACAAATAAATAAAAACTCAGACAACAGTATGGTGGTTATCAGAAGGAAAGAGGGTGAGAGGGAGGTAGAAAAGGATAAAGAGGGCCCAATATATAGTGACAGGAGGAGATTTGACTTTGGGTGGTGAACACACAAAGCAATATACAGATGATGTATTATAGAATTGAAACCTATGTAATTTCATTAACCAACTTCACCCCAATAAAATAAATCAAATTTTAAAAATTTAAAAAATAGATTTCTTCCTGTGCACATAGCATAAACTTGTTGCTTCTGCTCTGACATTGTTGGATACCACACTTAGTTACTTAGAAACCTTTCAGAAATGGTGAACCCACAGGTCACACTGAGGTCAAGAGAATTTTCCTTTGTGCAATCTGGAGCAGTGAATATGATTGAACTATAAAGTAAGAGTTTCGATGATTCCAATTCAGTGCCTTAAAAAAGAAAAAAAGAAAGAAAATCTTTTTATTTAGATTTTGCTAACTTTTAAAACTTAATTTCTACCTTGGTTCTGTATGCCTTCACCATCCTCTATTTACATTGACATTCAAATTGGTTGCAATCAAATGAATTTATTTGTGTGCAAATGCTAATCTGTTTGAGCAAGTGTGAATAAACATTTCCCTGATAATACAAAGTAGGTGTGTTATACTGTCACATGGAGATGGGATTTCATGAGAAAATCACTTCTCATAAGTGAGATAATTTAAAAATATAATCATAATAGTGAGTTATCTTTAAAATACAAACTTTGCAATATTATTCTCAGAAAGTATACCACTTATATAATGACGTTTTCTGAAGAGGGTCGAAAATTTTTGTGTTCAAATTTTCTACTTATGTTTACAATGTTACTTTAATACTGATAATTAAATTCCCCACTTAGTAGTTTAAATATAGAAGAATAGGAAAACACATAGGTGCAGGATCCACCATTAGGTGCTAACAAATATACTTTCATGAGTTTTCCGCTATGCATTAACCGTGGCATTATTATTATATCAGAGTATATGCAGATATATGCCTTGAGTTATAAAATCTGTGCTAAAATTCAGGTTTCATTGTCCTCAGTTTAATGTTCTCTTTTCCACAGTATACTATATAGATATCTATATAGAGTCATTCACATAAAGTAGACATAGAGTCAACAGTTATTTAATAATCGCAAGACAAAAACACATTTGGTGGGTGGATAATGGATCACAGAGGACTTGGCACCTTGCTAAGCCTCTGTTTTTGGAAAGTGCCCACTTTGCAATGGTTTTTAAGTGGTATCTGATGAAATAGATTATCTTTTTTTCCCTTTTATTATGCTTTCTTTTCTTTTCAAAATGTACCCCTTTCCCATTTCCTTATTGCTATCAATCCTTCAAGATTCATGTCTGCCTTTCTGGCCATTCTAGGATTCTAGATGCTCTCGCAATATCACGATGGTTACATTTTTTGTTATTTAACTCATCATGTAGTGTTATAACTAGCTTTATATTGAATTTGTCTCCCTAAATTAGCTATGCACTTCTTAAGGGAAATAACCAAGTCTTAGATATTCGTGGACTTCTTTTGAATCACAGTTCTTCAATGAAAAATCAAGTCATGTATGAATGAGTTTATGGTTATTTAAAGACTCATACATGTTACTTGCACCAATTCCACCTGCTTATTCCAGTTCTCAGTTTTGAGAAAGCATAAATGATCAGGAGTTAGACGTCTAATTTTTAGATCGAATTCATGAATTCTACACTATAATGTTGGCACCGATAGATGCCAGAATATTCAAGAAAATAACCATTCTGATGCTCATTAAATTTTTTATTAATAAAATTGAAATAAACAACTAGTAAATAATTGGTGGGTTAAGAAATTTCTAACCTCACATTTCTCAGTAGTTCAAATTATTGATCTTATTTGCTATGGTGCTGGCAATTTGACCAAGTGTCCTGCCAAGTACTAATTACACTATGAATTGGCTTTATGAATCAAAGTGTTTCCTTTCTGGATAAATAAATCCTCAGAGACACTGGAAATTGATATCATACACATTTGTAAAGTCAAATAAGAAGAAGTTTGTTGCAATTGTGGAAAGTAAACTATTAGACGTGTTCTGGTATGTATTGACAGAATTGCTCTAAACAGAGATTCCCAGTCTAAACACTATCATGCATTGTGATAAAATTGCCAGAAAATCTGCACTATGAAGCATTTAGTTTATACTAGTCACCTTCAAATTTATATAATCCAGTGTCATTATGTCTGTGTTTATTTGCAAATCTATAATTTCAAACTCAGATAAATAAACATCTTTCATAATTGTTATGTTCCCTTTTTTATCCTTGACAGACCTTCTTCTAAGATAGATTGTTCTCAGAGAATGTGAAAAAAGCATTTCAAGTCCTGAGCATCATGTTTAGGATGGTTTTACCTCAAAACTTTAACTTAACAAACTCGATATACA
>NW_011888802.1:9017135-9017549 GCF_000151845.1 Pteropus vampyrus | reverse complement strand
GATAGGTTTTCTTATTTTTAACACTGCTAGATTTCCTTGCAAAGTACAGAAACAAACAGAAAAGAACAAACTCAGTGCCTTTACTTAAAACTGAGGGAAATCTACTTTGACATTCCTAGTTGCTAGACAAAGTCATTTTTTTAAGAGCAAGAAAACCCTAGAAAATATGGCACAGTAGCAATGATTAAAAAAAAAAAAAAAGAATTGTGATCCCATATATTGAGTATCAAATCAAATTAACAAATGAAGATAAAGCAAATTTCTGTAATATCTTGAACTTAATTTATACCTTTGTTAGTAATAAAAAAGGAAAAAATTGTATTATACTTTCTGCCTCCTGTCTAATAAAGAATTTCTCTCTCTTTTTTTATGGTTTTACTAAAAAATTCTGGTGATTTGCTACTTGAAGCAGAA
>NW_011888802.1:9007113-9011987 GCF_000151845.1 Pteropus vampyrus | reverse complement strand
CTCTTCTGCTATTTAATCTTTTACATTTTAGGCAGGACAAGAAGGCTCTAATTAAAAGAAACCATTTCACATAGTTCATTACTTGGTCCATGTATGTTCTAAAAATACTTCTCAAATTGTGAAATATAAGAGAAAATGATGAGGTTAGGTATTAAGTTGAGTTCAGACAACAAGGAAGGGAGATCCTGGGTGTGCTATGGTCAAGGCTCCATTACTTGGTCGTAATTACTTACTCCGTTACTTACTCCATTAAGTGGACATAAGTAGTAAGACATTAAGAATAAAGTATTAATCCAAGAATAAATGTGTCAATTAAAATAATTTATTTCGGTTATGTATCATGTGTTCACATCTTGGTGCAAGAGCTCTTTGTATAGAAAACCACCTACCTCTTCTCCAGTTACATGGGCTAAGGCACTACGATAATGAACTGAATGGCTAGGCTGCTCCAAGCATTTAGAATGATATATGCCATTGTTTGTGTGCAAGGATGTGTGTGTGTGCATATGCACATACACATGCACACATTGTAACATTTTAAGTAGCTTTTGTGCTATTGTAGGAAGAGAGAGAGAAAAAGAGTGGAGAGAAGGCAATGCAGGGAGGACAGGGAGCATCAGCCTCCACTGCAAGTTGATTACAACAGGGTGCCGAAGGAATTGGAATATTGCTATGGGGGAGACAAATGAGAGGAGGAGGATGATGCTTGTTCTATCTTTTTTCCTGTCAGTTTAAATTTATCCTCCTAGCTACATGAATACTATCATTCAATACTGGAGCTTGATTTTGAAAAGAGAGAGAGAGAAAGGGAGAGAGAAGGAGACTGGGTCTGGGGTGTAGGAATGACAACTCTGTGATTTGAACTGCAGGGTTGATGGATATCAGGTAGGATACCACTCTCCTACACATCCAGAGAGCAAGAGCAGTTCATGCAACCCCAGGCTGGAAGAGCCATTCTTAGCTGACACATATACAAAAGAATAGGGGAGACGGCTTGCGTCATCTGCATCAGAAATAGTTTCCAATAGGGTGAACAATCTTAATTCTCTAATCCTATAAACTGTATTTACCATTTAAAGGACAATATTATTAATAATAACAAACTGAAGTGAAAATATGCGTATTCTTCAGGAATCCTGTCAAGGATGCTATAATATTTGTTCAAAAGAAATTTCTTAACAAACTCAAGTAAGGTCAAGTAGAAACCTTCATGGATCTCAAACCAGCAGAACGATCACATGTGAGAAAGGGAAAATATTTGCTGGTTATTCCATAAGGGAGGTTTGGGAAGAAGTAAGGATGTAGAAGAGGAAAAATTCTTGCATTGTATGAGATAACCTCACCCTTGGTTCCTTCAAAATTTAGTAAAGTTAATACTCATAAAATGTTATAGGTAAGTAAATTTGTTAGGAGTAAGGGGATGATGAAAGAGTTGAGCTTCAGATTTAGTTTGATGCAGGAGAAACTGTGTCCAAATTTGGAATAGGAGTACACAAGAAAACAGGATGAAAGAAGAAATTACACAGAATTTGAAAGAAGCGATGTGGAGGGAGTAATCTGGACTGGTGTATCCCATGACATTGGAGTTAAATCCAAATTTAATCTATCTCCAGTGGGCTCTCAGGTGACAGGTGGTTTATAGTATATTTGGAGTCACTTTTTTTTTTTTGGTCCATACATATGGGTATAAATGTGCACATACATGCAGTTGAGATTTTCTTACTATATATAAAATGTCTCTTCAATTTTATTTGTTCCAAAAAAGCTAAAAATTTATAAGTAACATAATGTTTCATAAAATCAATGCTCCATGTTTTACCCTTCAATTTTCTTAGATTTTTTAGACTTTTTTTCAAATTAGTTTGGAATTACATTTAACTCTGTAGTAAGCAACCATGTATTTAAATAATTTTAAATATGATTATCTCCTTTGGAAAAAATCCTGGAAATATTACCATGTATTACATGTTTGTAGCTGTTAATACATATCGTAAAATTGCTTTCCAGAAACATCATTTTCTGCTCTCCTCAGAAACTGGAAAATCTCCTTTTCATCACCTCTCATTGGAATGGAGCACTATCAAATATTTTTATTTGCTAATTTGGTGCCTAAATTTTTTTTTAATTTAACTCTAAATATTAATAAATTCTATGAGCTTGTTAATTTTTTGAAGGGTCTTGGTGATTTTCTAACAGATTTGTATGATCTTTGTATAAGAATATTATTTGCATAAAATATTAATGAATATGAATGGGAGATTTCAGATATATTACCTTAAGATATATTAATATAACTATTTTTTGAAAAGATTGCGATGAAATCTAATGACTTAACTTTATAGCCCTTGGAAGAGTTTCTTGTGCTCAGAAAGTGCTATATTTATTAGCTTTTTTTACTACTAGTAGTATTTCACTTGCAAATTCATCAACTATAGAAAATTTACAAAAATTTATGAATTCTAAGATCTCTGAAGAGATCTTAGCAACTATGGAGAAAGTAATAGACATTTTTACTGTTGGATAACTTATTCTTATTAAAAAACATGTTTTAAAGAACAAATATAACTACTCTGGTTCAAACAGGCCTGGCTATGAAGTGCCACAAACTCAGCTTTTCATCTTGAGTGACCCATCTTCAAGACACTTATGAGGGATTTTCAATGCTATTGAACATCAAAGATTGAACACCTAAGACCAAATTTCTTATTTAAAAAGAAAACTCGACCATCTTGAGAGGCAAATTTAATAGTCCGTGATCATGTAACAATTTAAAAGAAGAGGCAAACCTCTAATATTTTTTCTTTGTGATTGATACAGAATAAAAGAAAATCAACCTAGTATATTCTTTAGGAGTGTGAAGTAAAACAGCCCTTATTTCAAAATAGTTTGGAAGAAAAAAATCAGAATTATTTGCATGGTCATTGTTTAATTCCAATGGTGAAACATATGTCAATTATCTAGGGACATTTTTATTTCAGCCCCTCTAAAATTTTAACTAGAATTATACATTGAACTCTAATTGTATAAATATAATTAAAACACTAACTTGGCAATGATTCACAACCACAAATTATATGAACTTATGTGGCACACATACAAAAAAAGACATTTAGATATCAAAAGAACACTCGTTCACATGAATAGGAATATTTTATAATGAACAAGTATTTTATACCTTATTATTTTATTGCTTAACTTCATTTTTATTTTCAATATCTACTTTAAGAATTAGTTGAGAAATTACAGTAGTTTTACTTTTTCTTCTTTAACCAATCCCAGTGTATCAGTAACATTTTCATATTTCTTACAGAAAAAGAATATTTGAGGTGACAAGTATTTGTTTTAGTGTTTCATACAATATACAACAATCAAACAAAATGCTAATGTTCAACAAGTGTGATATGCTTTCTTTTTGCTTCCTTCTTTAAAGTTGCTCTTTGTGATTATTATATAGATTATATAGATTATTATATAGATTATGCTTTTGAGCCCTAGAAAACCCAAGTAGGACTTTATTTTTTCCTTTGAATTTGGGAATCTAACTACATGCACATAGCAATGCACAGTCCATCTTTATGCAAATAGTTTAAAAAGGTAATGTGCCTGAAGGGCTGTTTTATGGCATTATTTGGTTTTATATCTTTGCAATCAACACTACACAGCTAACATGGCAATGTAAATTCATGAGAGATTTTTCTATTGAAACCAAACAAGGTCACCTGCATTTGAAGATCAGAGTGAGATAAAAGTGACACTGTTTCTACAATAGCACTAAAACAATGTGCACAGCCTCTTTTTTTAAAAAAGAAATATTGATTCTATCTTTGAAAGTATAACATTGATTTTTTTTTTTTTTCAAATTTGGATTTCTAATGCTAAGTCTAATAAAGGGATTTTAGAGGAGATTTACTACCGGCTATTCATATTTATTTCTTTTTATGGAATGTTTTCTAAAGCATTAAAAAGATTTCAAACTTGTTTTGCTTTCAATGGCTAGAGTTAGCTTTTCAGGCACCACATTTATGCATAGAGGTAAATGGACATCTTATATGTTTTTGTGTCCTTAAGGTTCATTCTGTGATTTATACAACAGAATACACTTATGACATTTAAAAAAATCAACTGGCGAATATAGTTAATGACTTTTTTTTTTTTTGGTAGGTAGAGGAAGGGGCTAGTGATTACTTTTATCTGTCTTCTTCTACCCTATACATCAAAACTTTCTTCCATTACCCCACATTGTAATAGTTCTAATAGGATCTATCTTAAGTGCTTTATGGATCATCCGGTTCATTCTTAACAACCTTGTGCCTAGGTACTATAATTTTCCCCATGTTACCAACAAAGAAACTGAAGCAGAGAGTAAATAAGTGGTTGCTAAGGCCCACAAAGCCAGAATGTGGCAGTGTTGAAGTTCAAAGCCAGGCAGGGCTCTCATCTACTGCATCACGTGCCACCACCTAAATTCAAAAGCATAAGTCCCTCAGATTTTCTTTACAAAACAAAATATAGAGTAGGGAGAAAAGAACGGGCACCTTGAAATTTCTTAAAATGTCTTTTTCCAGTTCTAGATATGTTCACTAGAAGTTTTCATAATGCTGCCAGAGGCACTACAGGAGAGCTAGGAAGGCACTTGCACTGGGATCAGAAATGCTAGAACTGAACTTCCATTTTACCTTTTAATAATTATAAGAAAAATCTGAAGTGAAGTGCTTCATCTCTTTGAGCCTTCATTGATGAAATTAGAATGAAGAGACTTACTTTAACCCATCTATATCATAGAGAGGTTATGAAGTAATAAATATATGAATGAAGGACACACTATAAAGTATCAAATAAAGTAAGGGATTGCAGGTGAGAAAAATTTTTCTCTT
>NW_011888802.1:9005126-9007063 GCF_000151845.1 Pteropus vampyrus | reverse complement strand
GCTTTCAATGGCTAGAGTTAGCTTTTCAGGCACCACATTTATGCATAGAGGTAAATGGACATCTTATATGTTTTTGTGTCCTTAAGGTTCATTCTATGATTTATACAACAGAATACACTTATGACATTTAAAAAAATCAACTGGCGAATATAGTTAATGACTTTTTTTTTTTTTGGTAGGTAGAGGAAGGGGCTAGTGATTACTTTTATCTGTCTTCTTCTACCCTATACATCAAAACTTTCTTCCATTACCCCACATTGTAATAGTTCTAATAGGATCTATCTTAAGTGCTTTATGGATCATCCGGTTCATTCTTAACAACCTTGTGCCTAGGTACTATAATTTTCCCCATGTTACCAACAAAGAAACTGAAGCAGAGAGTAAATAAGTGGTTGCTAAGGCCCACAAAGCCAGAATGTGGCAGTGTTGAAGTTCAAAGCCAGGCAGGGCTCTCATCTACTGCATCACGTGCCACCACCTAAATTCAAAAGCATAAGTCCCTCAGATTTTCTTTACAAAACAAAATATAGAGTAGGGAGAAAAGAACGGGCACCTTGAAATTTCTTAAAATGTCTTTTTCCAGTTCTAGATATGTTCACTAGAAGTTTTCATAATGCTGCCAGAGGCACTACAGGAGAGCTAGGAAGGCACTTGCACTGGGATCAGAAATGCTAGAACTGAACTTCCATTTCACCTTTTAATAATTATAAGAAAAATCTGAAGTGAAGTGCTTCATCTCTTTGAGCCTTCATTGATGAAATTAGAATGAAGAGACTTACTTTAACCCATCTATATCATAGAGAGGTTATGAAGTAATAAATATATGAATGAAGGACACACTATAAAGTATCAAATAAAGTAAGGGATTGCAGGTGAGAAAAATTTTTCTCTTTAAAAATTTTTTTTGAAAAGCTTAAACAGTTACAGAAAGCATAGAGAAGTATGTATTCACCACCAATAATTAACTATGTTTATATTTTGTCATTTGTTCAATACGTTTGTTGAAACTCTTTATGACTACTTGTTCTTTCCCTTTGCATTCCACCTAGTCTCTAATTTAATATCAACTGGTTTTAAGATTGGAATCTGAAAGAAAAAACAAAAACAAAAACAAAAAAGGTTTACAATATTCCCTTCAGTGATTTTACTTAGATTTGAAGGACTCAAAGGATGCAGCATAAGCACACACAGACGAACAACAGTTGCATGGGAAGATCTTGCAATATCTCAGGCCATCTGCCAGGTCCTACATGCACAGGTTGTGCTTTGTTGCAAGAGACAAAGCTCAAGTGGGCAGGGACTGAGGGACCTACCCCTCCTTTCCTTAGTTATTGCCTATATTAAGCCTGCCAGGAAGCCTCACTAGGCACATGTGTCAAGGCACATCCCTCCCGGAGCAGCTGCAACTTCAGGGGTTCACAATAAATAATTCTGAAAACCAGGTACCATTTGTGAATTTAACATATCATAAATCACTATGTATCAGAGGACAGTGTTACAAGAAGATAAAGCCAGTGTTTTAATCCCCATCTGTCTCTCTCTAACTCTGAGAGAAATGTGAGGGTTAACTTATGTCCTGCCCAAATTCATATATTGAAGTCCTAAACCCTAGTACCTCAGAATGTGACTGCATTCAGAACTAGGACCTTTAAAGAGGTAACTAAGTTAAAATAAGGCCTTTAGGGTGGGACTTAATCCAATATAACTGGTTTCCTTAGAAGAAGAGGAAACTTGGACACACAGAGAGACACCAGGGATGCATGAGCACAAAGGGAATACCATGTGAGGACACAGAGAGAAAGCAGGCCATGTGCAAGCCAAGGAGAGAGACCTCACAAGAAACTAACCCTGATGACACCTTAATCTCGGATTTCTAGCCTCAAAACCTGTTGAGAAAAGAAATTTCTGTTATTTAAGCCACCCTGTCATGGTATTTT
>NW_011888802.1:9003113-9004531 GCF_000151845.1 Pteropus vampyrus | reverse complement strand
AATGTTTTATAAAATTTGACACATTTAGCTCTCATAACAATTCTCTGTTAGATTTTTAAAAGCAAGTTGTAGTATTCTAAAAAGAGGTGTTACCTAGAGAATGGGGGTGGGAGGAGTGGGGGAAGGGCTTGTTCCAATTTTTGGCCAGCTCAGCAATAATCCCAGTATGGATTCAGAGGTCAGTAGAGCCTGACTAACTCAGATTAGCCGCAGACAATAGAAGAGTTGGGAGTCATCACTTTTGACTTGTTTAAGTATATGAGAAATGTATTATCTACAGATGTGTTTTTAAAAAGTATCCCATCGGTGGCATTTTTAATGGTAATTTCTTTTGAGTTAACTATATGGTTCCTTTTTTTTTTTCAATACATCAGCTAATAGTATCATTATGTTGAGAACTATGAAGGGTCTGAAAATTTACACAGCTTGCAAGCTAACAAGTTCACCTATGGTTTTATATATAAGCTGGCAGAAGACATGAGACTCCTATGTTAGAGACAATAGACTTTATTACTCATGTCATTGCAGGTAACAGGAGCTTCATGTTCTCATCAGTTCTCTTTCTACTGCAAGTCCATGCGGCAAGGCAGAGGCCCAGGCAGATGCTCCATACACAGTGTGTTTGTGCCACAGTCGAAGAACTCTGAGGTTAAGCAATCTCCAGCCTTCTCAAGGGAACTTCTAGCAAATTTGCCCAGCTTTTGACTTGGAAGCAGACATTATCTTTATTATCCCCAACAGCAAACAAATCTGCCATTGTTCCAAAAGGAGATATTTCCTCTGTCTTCCGAGGATGTTCCTATACAAATATCCTTGAAAAGATAGTCCAGAAAGAAAAGTTACCATAAGAATTACAGAAATGTAAACAAACCATGAAACTTTGTCTCCCAACTTGTTGACATTTTTCTTTATTCTCTTATGCATTTTCCTAACACTTTGAGAGCCTGCTATCCTGTGCCTGGAAATCTCATTCTTTTTTTAAGTAAAAATGTTTTCTATGTGCTTTTAAAAAATGTGTATAATCATTTGTACAGTTTCTCCTGAATCTCACTGTGAATTCCAGATTGATTTGCTATGCTTAATGATTTATTTAGTCAACAAATATTTACTGAGCATTTACTATGTGCCAAACACTGTGCTAGCAATTAGGGATATAACAGTGAACAAGACAGACAAAATCCCTCTTTTCATGAGGAAAGGGGTCAAGTAATTAACAAATAATGAAATTAACAAATAATGTAATTTTAGAGATTGTTAAATACTATTAAGATATAGCAAAGTGCTATATGATAAAAAATGATTTGACAATTAGCAACATTAGATGAGAGGTATCAGAGAAATGCCCTCTGAAGGTGATTGTGGAACTGACATTTGACAAATAAAAAGAGACTGGTGGAGATTAGGGATGAGGACCTTTC
>NW_011888802.1:9002638-9003063 GCF_000151845.1 Pteropus vampyrus | reverse complement strand
ACTGGGATGTCATCCTGCACCTTGGCCAATGCCGCGTACTCACTCATTAGAAAATCTGTTTCCTTTATCAGATGGTGAACCTCAGTGATGCTTCCCTGGTCAGTCAATATAAAGTTGCTCTTATCCTCCCTGTGTTTCCTGTCATTTAGTCTCCTCTCACAATCTGTAAGTTTTACATGGATTCATTCATTATCTGGAATCCCTATCATTCCTCCTTCTGCCCTATATGCAATCACTTCACTAGAATCTAAGCCACTAGAGGGCAGAAACTTGTGTCTGCTTTGCACACTACAGAATGACTAGTATCTAGAATAGTGCCTGGCCCAGAGAGGCTATTAAATAACTACTTGTTGTGTGAAAGGACGACTGATTTCAGGATTAGGTCATTTTCATATTTCTAGCAAAAGCATGGTATGACTTTTAAT
>NW_011888802.1:8998733-9000773 GCF_000151845.1 Pteropus vampyrus | reverse complement strand
AGAAGAGGGAAGCGTTAGTACAAAGGTCTTAGAAAGGAAAACGTGAACTGCTTGATGAACAGAAAGAAGGCATGCGTGCTGAATATAGTAGTGGATGTGAAAGTGATAGCAAATGAAATTAGAAGTAGACAGAGTACAAAACATGTAGGATTTTCTTGTAAGTCATAGTGAATCATTGGTTTTTATTCTAAGTGTTAAGGGTACAATTTGTCTAAAATCTAAAGTTTTCAAGGTGTGTTGGCTTTGTCTAGGGTGGTAGCTGTGAAAAAGTAGATAACTTTGGAAGTTTCAAAACTAGAGCCAATGAAATGATTTTTAGTGTCTGCTAGTTTATATGCTGAAGTTTAATTTTATACTCAAGCTTATTTTGTATTTACTTTTAATGCTGATGCCTCTTAATGCCAAAATCTTTCCAAACATAAATCAGATTTTTAGTATTTTATTTTATGTAATATAATTGGTCACATAATCTCTGACATATCCTTGGAAATTAACCAGGGATATTGGAATAGTTTTACTAAGAAAAGAATATTGTTTGATAGAATAAAATAATTACCTAATAATAATTAACAGTCTCTAACAGTAGTAAGAAGATTAAACACATAAATAACAGCTGTTTCTGCTTAGCAGCAAGTTTTTGGTTTCACAACAGACAGAATGACAAACTACTATATACATTTAAGACAAAGGAAAGATTCTTCTTATTTAGACCACCAAATCTATAAAATTTTAAATATTTTTTTAATCTTCTTAGGCAGTCAGTTTCTCAGCTAAGGAAAAAAAAATCACGTTTTGTAAAATTGTAATATGCTGAGGCTAAAATGTAACACAATAAGTAGAAATGAAGAAATAAAGAAACTATACAAAAATATATTCATCCCAAATGGAATAAACAGGGAAATCTTAGATTCTTATTAAATATAAGATTTAATGTTGAATTTATTCTGTAGCTGTATTTTTCCTTCCTATTGGTTTAAAAACACAGACATGTGTTCACAGAAATAGAAAGCTAAAACACTTTAAGGAAAAATAATTTGTTTCATTATCTAATTTGATTCAGTCTCTAAAAGTGTGACTTTTACCAGAAGCAAGGTTATTGTATGAATTTTAAGGAATAATTATCTAATGAATCTATAGCATCTTAAGTGGAAGAAATATGCAAGATAAATGTTCTGAAAGTCATCATTATGCTATACCACCCAACAAATTTTATCTTAACACACATTTGAGGCATTTGAAGCTATTCCCTGGGCACTGGCAGAAAACTCTGGGGTTAAGGCCAATGAAGTAATCTCTAAACTTTATGCAGTACATCAAGAAGGAAATAAAAATGTTGGATTAGATATTGAGGCTGAAGATCCTGCTCTAAAGGACATGTTGGAGGCTGATATTCTAGATACTTACATGGGAAAATACTGGGCTATCAAACTGGCCACCAATGCTGCCATCACTGTACTTAGAGTGGATCAGATCATCATGGCAAAACCAGCTGGTGAACCCAAACCTCCAAGTGGGAAGAAAGACTGGGATGACGACCAAAATGATTGAATGGTTTAATTTTTACTGTAGGCAAAGACTGTAGGTATAGTAGTACTCTAGGAATTGCCTAATATTTTCCTATTCTTAAATTAAGAGATGTTTTGTGTTTATATCCTTGGCTGGTTGATACAGTAAATGTGTTGTTACTAAAACAAACAAACAAACAAACAAACAAAAAACAAAAAAACAACTTGTTTAAGATTTAAGTATAATTTTTAAATTTTAGTTATAATTTAGACCCACACTATCTTTTTTTCAATTTAACGCATTTTTTTAAACTGTGGTATGTGAGATGTAGAATAAGCAGACATTTATAAGTGCTGCTGATTTTAAAAAAGCTTTTAGTTGTTTGATACAGACATTTAAAAAGTAGCAAGAGTTTGTTTGATCAATTGAGTCTACCAGGCACTGTCAATGAAAAGCATATTCAGTCATTCTAATGTCTAAAAAGAAAGAAAGAAAGAAAGAAAGAAAGAAAGAAAGAAAGAAAGAAAGAAAGAA
>NW_011888802.1:8979631-8998268 GCF_000151845.1 Pteropus vampyrus | reverse complement strand
GGAAGGAAGGAAGGAAGGAAGGAAGGAAGGAAGGAAGGAAGGAAGGAAGGAAGGAAGGAAGGAAGGAAGGAAGGAAGAAAAAAGAATCTATTTGTCAGTGGCTTGAGAGTTTTCTGAGCAGAACAAGAGAGAAGGTGATGGTACAACTTACTAAGAAATATTTTAATTGTGTATAATATAAGTAACCATATAAACATATAGGAAGAAATCTATTTCCATACTTTCTAACTTCATTGATAAGATAGGGCCAAACCAGTTCCTCTACTCTTTGAGCATTGGAGAAAAATACTATGTTCTTCATTTTTGTTTGTTTTGCTTTTCTTTTTAGGAAGTAGATCTTACAAGGCAAAAACTTCAGTAAATACAATTTATTAACTGATTTCCAATAGAGCTACAGCGATGCTATTTTTAGATATATTAAAATGGCTTAAAAACTTGATAAGCCAGCTGTCCATTCCACTGTGTAGGTGCAAAGACTAATTCTTGGTACACTGGATTTATTGTCCATTTGGCTCTTTGTCTTATAGGCCTTTTCTTAACAGTTATTTTCTATATCTATTATCTGTGCATCTGTTGGATAGCTATTCTCTCTTTTTCATTGTTTTAATATGTTTATTATCGTATCCTCAGGGTTTTTTTTTTCCAACATTCAGCTTGCAAAGTAGTATATCCAAAGTAGTATATGACATGACAGACAATTTCTATCAGCCTCGATGTTTGTGGCGGCCAGCAGAGTTACATTGGATTAATCGTTATACTTTTGCTTGCAAACTGGCTGAGTTTTAGTAGCTTGTTTTCAATGGTTCTGTCCCCCTGTTAGTATTAAGTATGACTCATGAGTGACATTACTGAACCTGGTTATAAAGGCTTTTTATGCAATGTGTTCTGAGGAAAACACTGTGAATACTGTAGGAACTGTCTTGTTTACACCTTTAATCTTGCCTTTTTATTGTCCCTCCCTGTTCTATTTGTATCATAACCTTTTTGCTACCCACATGGTTTTTCTTGTCAAAGAGTACCACCTCTCTCTTCAGAATTTTTCCACTACTGAATCGTTGTTTGTTTTGACCTCCAATAGCTTCTGACAAATTTCATTTTATTCCCTCTGTTATCTAAAAATGAACCTTATTTTGCACCAAATTCAACTAAATTACATTTTCTTGGCTTAGTCTATAGAATCCTAACTTGCTAATAGTTTTATATATCTTTCTAAAAAACAATTTTGGGGAACAGATGGCTGCAACTGCCCAGTATCAGCAGCCAAAACCACTAGTCAACTACCAACAAACTTTGGCACCTATACTAGTTCCTCATTATTAGATCTCTGGGAATGCTTGATAAAATTAGGATAATTCCTTTCTTACAGTCTTGACTCTGGTGTTTTCTAAAATAAAACAGTTACACTGTCCATGGTAACAATTATAATTCTAACACCACCAGGACCATTCCCACTGAGAGAGCTGTCAACATGAATCCTTGATAAGAACATGGGGATTTTTATTGTTATTTTCCTAATCAGAGATAATTGCTGTAGCAAATAAATGTTCACAGGGAATTGCAACTTAGGTTGCATCAGACTTCCTTTGGTTTACTGTGATATGCTTCCAGCAGAATAAATTACTTTCCACAGTAGTTGAGGTGTAGCAGAATTTCTATAGATGTACCTCCTGTCAGTATTATTGTTACAGAGTCTGTTTCAATGACTGTCTAAATTGAGAGCCAAACTACATAAATTCTTTTTGTCAACAAACATTTATCGAGTGCCTGTCTTAAAAAGTATAAGGTACATTATCTACTATCATTAAAAAAAAAAAAAAAGCCCACCGTGCTGTTAAAACATTTCTCTTGGTATTAGTTCTTTTATATTGATGCAAAATCTTCAGGATTCATGTGGCATATTTTAACATTCCTTCTTCCTTCTTCTTCTTGTGGCATATTTTAATCCTAGCTGAGGATGTTCTTTAGATTCGATGTCCTCTAATTTAACAAATATTATTTATGTGAATTTTTTTTGTAGGAAGCGATCAAATTTATCAGAAATATTCAAACAGTACGAAGTTGCATATTTATACTTGCATTTCACCAGAATGAAGCAAACATGATTGACAAGCAATCAAACACCAAAGTCTTCAGTAAGTGTTCTTAAGTATTTCATTGCCTTGCCCTAACACCACAGTCACTTCAGATGCTCACTGGTTTTTCTTGATATAACCTCTATCACCATATGCTCTCAGAGATATGTGTTTTAACCCTAAATAAATGTATGTTGAGCAATAACCATTTTATTTCTGCTTGACATAACTATGTGCCTTGTGTGAATGGTGGTAACAAATAGATTCTTATTACCTTTATTATGAGATTGACATTGTTCTCTCCATTTCAGATTGCTCTCTTTTAGAATGTAGATGTGATATCATCTATTGTTTTTGCCTTAATGAAATCCTTTTTCTTTCTTTTGTTAAAGGCACCCATTCCCAATATTACATGGTTCTAGAAGGACTACACATTAAATAAATAAACACCATGGTCAGATCTGGACAATCGGATTATCCTATTCCCCAGCACAGAGCGATTAATCTAAGAAGTGAGCATGTGAGTTTATTTCTGGTGTTGACATATGGAAACTGAGAGGAAAACACTTAATTTTTCCTTCTTCTATCTCAACAAAGTATTGCTGTCTAAGATATATTTCCTGATACTTGAAGAAGGTTTATCCACAATAGGTGAATATAAAGATAGTATATAAACCTGGTTAATATTTTATATCGATGATACATACTGTTTCATGGTGGCATTGAATCTCAGTTGTAAAGCTAAAACCCTTTGATCTTATGATCTCCCTACTATCTTGCCCAATTTCAGAAATATTCCCCTTTAAAAATTTTCATTAAGTTATTTTGAATTACTGTTCTATAAAATTGCATGCGGAAAGTTTTGATTTATAGTATAGTTAATAAGGTGGTCCTATTTTAAAATAAATAATAAGAACAATAATAATAGCTAATATATATCTCAAATTTACTATGTATCAGAGACTGTTCCAGTGCTTTATACATATTAACTTCTTTAATCCTCACAATAACCCTATAAAAATTTAAGGCCCAGAGAAGTTAGATAAATTGTACAAGGCTTGTAGGGCAGAGTTACAATGTATGTCTAGGTCATCTGACTCCAAAACTAACACTAAACCATGTTCATGTATTTGAAAAGGATTTCTGTAGAAGCTCTGAAGTCATCACTTTTTGTATAATAGGACCTAAATTTTATTGTCTCCTTGCTTACTTACTGTCAATACTGAAGTTAGGACTTTAATTTTTTTCAATTTTATTAAAGTATGATTGACAAATAAAATTGTATATATTTAAGGTGTACAATGTTCATCATAACCCTGAGGTGTAGAAATGATTTACAAATGATGAAACTTTAACTCTTAAATATTATGTAACTTATCCAAGGTCATAACTAATGAGAAAAGGAGACAGGATCTAAGTAACCATCTGAATCCAAGGCTTGCGTTCTTTGTGAGCAGAGGCATGTAAATGTTAAGACCTGAGAATTACTTTATATTATGGGTCTTCTTCAATAAATAACTTTCTTTAGGAGAGAAAGATAAACTCTTTTTCTGCATATGATGGTGCTCATAGCAAATCAGATGTTACTCTAAATTCCATCTGATCCTGCAAGATAGAGATAAATATAAAGTGCTATGCAAATGTTTGGGAAATGTTACAGAAATGTTTGAGACATGTTACAGAAAAGAGATGACAACTGACTTGGGACTTGAAGTATGAATGGAATTGGCCAGGCAAAGAAATAGGAAAGCAAATGTTTAAGACAGATTAGAAAAGCTTGAGCAAAGCAAAATGAAAAATTTCAACAATTGAGTTATTCACCGGCAATGGATTTTAGAAAGTGTGGAGATACTGAAGAAGTTGAAAAATTTGTTTGAAGCCAGGCAGTTAAGGGCTTTGTTTACTTAGACAAGTCAAATGCAATTGGCAATGGAGAGTCATCATAGACTTTTATTTTAAAAAACTGGTGTGATTGATTCACTTCCCAATTATTTATTGAACACTCATGATGTACAAAGTACTGCTCAAGCACTGTAGGAATCAATGAGATAAAGGCATATGCTGACATTATCACAAGGGAAGACAACAGCCATGTAAACGCACAAGACAAAGTGATATGGATTCTATAACAGATGTACAAGCAAAGTTGTAGAGCACTATGTAGAGTGCTCTTGATATAAGCCCTAGAATAAATTGGGATATTGAGGGAATCAGAGGTGGAGGTAATGGAGATGGATTTTAAAAGAAAAAAAAAAAATATGTGAGAACAGGAACACATTAGATATTATCAGTGGCAAGTAATCTCCTTTTGGCTTTTAACATTGTTTTATGATTACCTCCTCCATGTTTGAGATATGTCCCATCAAATCATCCTAATGACTAGCTACTGATAACTGTGTGGATTATATAAGAAATAATAGATAGAGATTTGGAAGAATTACTACATATCGACAGTTATCATTCTCTTAGATAATTCATCTTTAAAATATATGAGAAATTAAAACAAAGTGCATTAGACTTTATTTTACTGTTCATATGTGGTTCGCATATTTTATTGCCTGATTTTCATTGAAATCATTTAATATCCTTGAATGGGCACATGGTAACTTCTCAATAAATATTTGTGTAGAAATTTTTTTTGTCTCTAACCAAAAAGGGGTTTGTAATCATTAATGCACATGCCATCATAAATGTTTACTGTAAATATTTAGATGTATTTTCCTTTATCTAATTCCTACCTAGAGTTGATTGCTTTCCAGCTCATAAGTGAAAGGTCACCACATATAAGTAGAGGAAAATGAAATTGGTGACTCATAAACACATTTATTTAAATGGAATCAGGGCAGCAAAATCTAATTCCATATATATAGCATTGTGAATTATTCATGTTTCTTATAGAAGTGGGCCACAAGCAGTTGATGACATTTTATAAATTCTAACATATTTATTATGCCGAGTCCTATTGTGCTGCAGATTTACAGTAACTTTACCGGTGTCCTATAAACCATAAATACTAAGACATTACCCCCTTAGTGCACACTGTTTTAATTACAATTGTATTTTCAAATAGCCTAATTAGTTGACACATCTTTGAATTACTTAGAAAACCAAATAGCTGAATTTTTTTTGGTTATTGGCTTAGTAGGAACAAACAGCGATTATAAAGACTAAAATGCTAAGAAAAAATGAAACGGAGTTGATTTATTTATGACTGTTGATTTATGTTCTGAATGAGCTGAAATTGTTAGCATTACTAAAAGGAGTATCAAGGTTCTATAATCCTCAGAGGTTCTTAATTATATAATTGACCTTATTCTTCTACTATATATAGTGGTGCTGTTTCCTGTATTTACTTAGTATATTTAAATGAAAAGTAAAGTTTAAATTGAGGAAAATATAGTCATTGTAGTATAAATATTCAAAAGAAAGCCTCTGTTTACATTTAATATTCATGCCAGTAATTCTGTGACAATAACATTTTCTCTTCTAGCAATAACATTTTCTCTTCACCTTCATTCTTTCATTCTTCTCACCATTAATGGTAATATTTAGAAGAAAGAAGACATAAGAATGAAGTGAGATGCTCACTAATAGTAAACTGAGAAAAAGTAAATATTTGAATTTAAAATGTCCATGTGTCAAAATATCTATTCAATAATAATGACTGATATACCATATATTGGTATGTTAGTTTTTTAATTAATTTTTACTTTTCAATTATAGTTGACATTCAATATTATTTTAAATTAGTTTCAGATGTACAGTATAGTAGTTAAAAATTTATATAATTTACAAGGTGATTCCCCCCCCCAATAAATCTAGACCCATCTGTTATTACAGTATTATTGACCATAGTTTCTATGCCGTACTTTACATCCCCATGACTATTTTGTAAATGAATTTGTACTTCTTAATCCTTTCACCTTTCACCCAGGCCCCAAATCCCCTCCCACTTGGCAACCATCAGTTTGTTCTCTGTATCTATGAGTCTGTTTCTGTTTTGTTCTGTTATTTTGTTCTTTAGGTTCGACATATAAGTGAAATCATATGGTATTTGTCTTTCTCTGTCTAACTTATTTCACTTAACATAATATTCTGTAGGTCCATTTATGTTGCTACAAATGGTAAGATTTTATTCTTTTACAGCTGAGTAATATTTCATTATATGTATGTACCACTGCTTATTTATACAATCATCTATTGATGGGTACTTAGGTTGCTTCTGTATCTTAGCTATTGTAAATAATGCTGCAGTGAATATAGCAGTTCATATATCTTTTTAAATTAGTGTTTTGGATTTCTTGGGATAAATACCCAGAAGTGGAATTTCTAGGTCATAAGACAGTTCTATTTTTAACTTTTTGAAGAAATTCCATACTGTTTTTCATAGTGCCTGCACCAATTTGCAACCCAACAAACAGTGGGTTTCTTTTTCTCAATATCCTCACCAACAATTGTTGTTTTTTGATGATTTATTGATGATAGCAATTCTGACAGGTGTGAGGTGGTATTTTATTCTGGTTTTAATTTGCCTTTTTCTGATGATTAATGACATTGAGCATCTTTTCATATAACTATTGGCTATCTTTTGGTGAAATGCCTAGTAAGGGTTTCTTCCCATTTTTAAAAAAATTAATTGTTTGGGTTTTGTGAGAGTGTGTATGTGAGAGTGTGTGTGTGTGTGTGTGTGTTGAGTTGTATCAGTTCTTTCTAAATTTTGAATATTAATTCCTCATTGGATATATCATTGGTGAATATCTTTTCCCATTAGGTAGGTTGTCTTTTTGTTTTATTGGTAATTTCCTTTGCTGTGCAAAAGCTTTTTAGCTTAATGTAGTCCCATTTGTTTATTTTTTCTCTTGTTTCTCTTGCCCAAAAAGACATATCAGGAAAAAATATTACTAAGTACTGAGAGTGTACTGCCTAAGTTTTCTTCTAGGAGTTTTGTTTAGTGTCTTACATTTGTCTTTACTTTATTTTGAGTCTACTTTTGTACATGGTGTAAGAAGGTGGTCTAGTTTTATTTTTTGGAATGTATCTGTCCAGTTTTCCCAACACCATTTATTGAAGAGATTGTTTTCACCTCATTGTATACTCTTGCCTCCTTTGTCATAAATCAATTGACCATAGGTGAGTTTATTTCTTAGCTCTCTATTCTACTCCATCGGTTTATGTATCTATTTTTATGCCAGTACCATGCTGTTTTGATTACTATAGCCATGTAGGGTAATTTGATATCAGGTAGTGTGATATCTCTAAATTTGTTCTTCTTTCTCAAATTTGTTGTGGCTATTTAGGGTCTTTTATGATTCTATATCAATTTTAGGATTATTTGTTCTAGTTCTGTGAAAAATGCCATTAGTATTCTGATAGGGATTGCATTGAATCTATAGATTGTTTTGGGTAGTACGGACATTTTAACAATGTTAATTCTTCTTATCCACGAGCACAGTATATGCTTTCATTTATTTATATCTTTTATGATTTCTTTATTCAATGACATAATTTTTCAAATATAGGTCTTTTATTTCCTTGATTACATTTATTCCTAGGCATTTTATTTTATTGTTTTTGATGAGATTATTTTCTTAAATTCTCTTTCTGTTAGTTCATTATTGGTGTATAAAATGCAACTGATTTTTGAATATTAATTTTGTATCCTGCTACTTTACTGAATTTATCAGTTCTAACAGTTTTTGGTGACATCTTTAGGGTTCTTTATATATAGTATTATGTCATCTGCAAATAATGACAGTTTTACTTCTTTCTTTCCAATTTGGATGCCTTTCATTTCTTTTTCTTTGCTGATTGCTGTGGCTAGGACTTCCAACATTATGTTGAATAAAAGTGATGAAAGTGAACATCTTTGTCTTGTCGTGATGTTAAAGAAAATACTTTTAGCTTTTCCCCTTTGAGTATAGTGTTAGTTGTGGGTTTATATTATATGGCCTTTGTTATGTTGAGGTATTCCTACTTTGTTGAGAGTTCTTATCATAAACGCATGCTAGATTTGTCCAATGCTTTTTATGCATTTATTGATACAATCATATAATTTTTCTTTTCTAATTTGTTAATGTGGTATATCACATTAATTGATTTGTAGATATTGAACAAATCTTGCACCACAGGAATAAATTTCACTTGATCATGGTGGATGATCTTTTTAATGGGTTGCCGAATTCAGTTTGCTGATATTTTGTTGACGATTTTTGCATGCATGTTCATCAAGGATATTGGCCTATGTGTGTATGTGTGTATATATATATATGTGTGTGTGTGTGTGTGTGTGTATATATATATATATATATATATATATACACACACACACACATATATATATGTGTGTGTGTGTATATATATATATATGTATATATATATATATATACATATATATATATATAGTAACGTCTTTGTTTTGTTTTGCAATCAGGGTATAGTGGCCTCATAAAGTGAACTTGGAAACTTTCTGTCTTCCTGAATTTTTTGGAATAGTTTGAGAATGATTGGTATAAATTCTCTTAATGTTTTCTGGTCTAGGACTTTTGTATTTTGTTTTTTGGGAGTTTTTTGATTACCTATTTAATTTTGTTAGTAGTCGTTGGTTGGTTCAGATTTTCTGTTTCTTCTTGACTCAGTCTTGGGAGATTGTATGTTTCTGGAAATTTATCCATTTTTTTCCAGATTGTCCAACTCAGCATACAATTGCTCATAGTATTTTCTAATAATTCTTTATATTTCTGTGGAGTCAATTGTTACTTCTCCTCTTTCATTTATGATTTTATTTATTTGGGTTCTCTCTGTTTTTTCTCGATGAGTCTGGTTAAAGTTTATCAGTTTTGTTTATCTTTTCAAAGAACCAGCTTTTGGTTTCATCGATCTTTTGCATTATTATTTTTTAGACTCTTTTGTTTATTTCTGCTCTGATCTTTATTATTTCCTTCCTCCTACTCACACTGGGCTTTGTTTGCTATTCTTTTCTAATTCTTCTAACTGTAACAGATTGTTTATTTGAGATTTTTCTTTTTTCTTGAGGTAGGCCTGTATTGCTATGCATTTCCCTTTTAGGACTGCTTTTGTTGTGTTCCATAGATTTTTAGTCTTTGTGTTTTCATTTCATTTGTCTCAAAGTATCTTTGGGTTTCTTCCTTGATCTCATTGTTAACCTATCTACTGCTTAGTACCATGTTATTTAGCCTCCATGTGTTTATGTACTTTTCAGTTTTTTTCTTGTAATTGATTTCTAGTTTTATACAATTGTGGTTAGAGAAGACGCTTCATATGATTTCGATCTTCTTAAATGTATTGAAACTTGTGTTGTGGCCTATCATGTTGTCTGTCTTGGGAAATATTCCATGTGCACTTGAGAAGAATGTATATTTTGCGGCTTTACAGTGGAATGTTTTAAGAACATCAATTAAATCTATCTGGTCCAGTGTGTCATGTAAGGCTGCTGTTTCCTTGTTGATTTTCTGTTTGAAAGATCTGGCCATTGGTGTACATGGGGTATTAAAGTCTCCTATTATATCTGTGTCACTGTTGATTTCTCCTTTTATGTGTATTAATATTCACTTTATATATTTAGGTGCTCCTACATTGAGTGCATAAATGTTTACTAAGATTACGTCCTCTTGTTGGATTGATCCCTTTATTATTATGTAATGTCCTTCTTTGTCTCTTATCATAGCCTTTGTTTTAAAGTTTATTACATCTGATATAAGTATTGCTATACCGGCTTCTCTTTCATTTCCATTTGCATGAAATAATTTTTCCATCCTTTTACCTTCAGTTTCTGTGTGTCTTTAAATTTGAAGTGGATCTCTTGTAGGCAGAATATGTATTAGTCTGGTTTTCTTATCCATTCATCTACTCTATATCTTTTGATTAGAGCATTTAATCCATTTACATTTAAAGTAATTATTGATAGGTACATCATTATTGCCATTTTATTATTCATATTTATTATTCATATGGCTTTTCCTCTCTTCTTAAAGAAGTCCCTTTAATATTTCCTGTAATACTGGCTAGGTGGTGATTTTCTGTCTGCCTCTCTGTGTTCATTTCTATATATTAAGTAGATTTGTTACGTCTCCCAGTCTTGGCCAGGTGGCTTTATGTTGTAGGTGCCCTGTGTGGCCCAGTGGTACGGTCTCACTGATCACCTGTACTGGGTGCTCCAGGAGTGTCCCTTTTGTGGGTTGTGTGTGCTGTTGTGTGTTGTAGTTGAGCCTTGATTGCTGTTAGCGTCAGTGGGTGAGATTTACTCACAGGCTAATTGGCTATGAGGAATTGCTATGCCCATAGTGTATGAGCTGCCATATAGGGGCTGTTTCCATAGAGTGGTATTTGCCCCAGCAGGCTTGTGTACCTGTTGAGACTACCTTCTGGGTGTGCCACATGTGGGGCTAATTAGGTGGTGCTCTGTTGCAGTCTGACATCAGCCTCCAGGTGTACTGGTTCTGGGGCTCCTTAAGAAGGGCTCCCAGGTAGGCCAAGGTCAGCTGCTCCCTGTGACCATCCAGGGCTACCTAGCAGGAGCTAAAAAGCTATTCTAGTTTGTTGCTGCCTGTGCTGGTCCTGGAGGTATGTGGGAAAGGCTACACTATGAACTGAGACTGGCTGCCACAAGTATCGAGCCTGGGCAGCTCAACAAAAGGCCCAGGGCACTCCAAGGCCTGAAAATTCCTGCTGGCTGCCTACTAGCTACCACAAGGCTCAGCAGCTAAAAAAGCCTCAGGTGGTACATGAGTTGAGTGAGGTGGGGTCCCAGGGAGTTACCAGGTTTGGACAAGTTGTGTTCCCAACGTTAGTGAAGATTCAAATTTGGTGCCAGTGCTGAGCCTATGGCCACTTGCAAAAGTCTCAGAGTCACACTGAGGCCAGCTGATGCCTGCCTTGGGCCCGCAGACTCCTGAGATTTGTTCAAGAAATACTGCAGCTTAGGCCTGGGCTGGTTGACCACCACCATAAATAATTCCAGGGGCACATGAGCCAAGGTCTGCGAGAGTTGGGTGGGACGGGGTCTCAGGGAGTCACCAAAATGAAGGGAATGGAGTTCACCAGGCCAATGAAGATTCATATTTGGTTGTGTGTGGGGAGGGCTCAGCATAGGCAAAATGGCGCCCACCTTTAGGCTGCACAGTAGGAGGGCTCAAGAAAAAGACAATGGCGTCTGTCTCTCCTGCCTCACCCTGAAGCCAAACAACTCAGTCTTTCCCTGTGTGTCTCCTGTGCCTCCCAAGCTACGCCCCTTTGCTGGAGCCCAGGGTTATTGCCTGCGAGTGGGTGAGTCTTGCATGAGCCCTTTTAAAAGATGTCTGGATTTCCAGCAGCCTTCCATGTCACTCAGAGGATTGAAATCCCCCATAGTTTTCACAGCCAGATTATGTGAGGAATCCTTTTCCTGACACTGGAACTCTGCACTGGGGAGTTCTGGTGTGGGGCTGGAACCCTTCACTCCACTAGGGGTTGGGGAGAAACTCCGCAGCTGAGATATCCCTCCTGGTGCCTAATAACCACATGTGGATATGGCGCCGGCCTGTTTGCAGTCTCAATGTGGCCTCTTCTTTATGTCCTTAGTTATAGAAATTCTATTCAGCTAGTCTTTAGACAGTTCTCTGGGTTAATTGTTTTATAATTTAATTGTAATTTTAATGAAGTCATGGGAGGAGGTAAGCACAGCATTAATCTTCTTTGCCATCTTGACGAGAACTTTGGATGCCTTTTTTTTTTCCTTATCTGATTGCTGTGGTTAGGACTTCCAATACTATGTTTAATAAAAGCGGTAAAAGTGAACATCCTTTTCTTGTCCTGATCTTAAGGAAAATACTTTTAGCTTTTCCACATTGAATATGATGTTGGTTGTGGGTTTTGTCCTATATGGACTTTATTACATTGAGGTATGTTCCCTCTATTCCTACTTTGTTGAGAGTTTTTATCATAAATGGATGCTAGATTTTGTCAATTTTTTTAATGCATTTATTAATATGATCATGTGATTTTTATTCTTCATTTTATGTGGTGTATCATGTTAGTTGATTTGTGGCTATTAAATCAAACTTGCATCCTAGTAATACATTTCACTTGATCATGGTGTATTATCTTTATAATGGGTTGCTGAATTCAGTTTGCTGATTTTTACTGAAGATTTTGCATCTACGTTCACCAGGGATATTGGCTTCTAATTTTCTTTTTTTTTGTAATGTCTTTTTCTGGTTCTGAAATCAAGGTAATGCTGGCTTCATAAAATAAGACTGAGAGCTTTCTCTTCTCTTAAATTTTTGTTAAAGTTTGAGAAAGACCAGTGTTAATTATTCTTTGAATGTTCGATAAAATTCACCTGTGAAGCCATATGGTCTGGGACTTTGCTGGGAGTTTTTAAAATTCTAATTTGATTTTGTTAGTAATTGGACTGTTCAGATTTTCTATTTCTTCTTGATTCAGTCCTAGAAGATTGCATGTTTCTGGTGGTGCTCAAGTTGGTTAGGGTGAGGTCTCAGGGAGAAATCAGGGTTGGGCAAGTGGTATTTCCTAAGCTAATGCAGATTCACATTTGGCTCTGTGTGTGTGTTGGGTGGCGGCGGGTGGGGGAGGGGTTGGGTGGCTCAACACATGAAAGATGGCCCCTGTCTGCCAACTGTGTGGGAAGAGGGTTCAACACATGAATAATAGCTACTGTCCCTTTAGCCCTCACCCTGAAGCCACGCAACTCAATTTCTCCCTATATGTTCCTGGTTCCCCCTGAGCAGCTGTTGCTCTGCCAGATCCCAGAGTGAGTGCCTACAAGCAAGTGAATCTGTGCTAGGGCCCTTTAAGAGGATGTCTGGGTTTCCAGCAGCCTTCTGTCTCACCCAGATGAATGGAATCCCTGCTGATTTTCACAGCTAGATGTTGTGGAGGCTCTTCTTCCTGGCATTGGTTCTCTGGGTTTAAAGCCAAGTGTGGGACTGGGATTCCTTGCTCCTCAAGGGGAACCTCTGCCACTGAGCTATCCCTCCTGATTCTTGATTGCTATAGGTGGGTATTGGTCCACCCCACTTTGTGTCTCCACCCCTCCTACCAGTCACTAATATGACTTCTTTTGAATATCCTTATTATATGATTTATGTTCAGCTAGTCTTCAGATGGTTCTCCAATTGATTATTCTATAACTTAGTTGTAATTTTGACGTGGTCATGGTAGAAGGTGAGCACAATGTTTTCTTACTTCACCATCTTGACTGGAACTCAGTATATTAGTTTAAAAATAGGAGCAATTTAATGATAACTAAAAAAACTTTATATTGAATGTTTTTTCTTTCATTGAGTCTAATGTTTTCTTTGTGTATAGCTTAAATTAGTAATAAATAACTATATTTTTTGTTTCCTAATGACAATAAATGCATGTATGTATTCAACATGTGAATATCCTTTTGTTCTGCATATAAAAATAGAGGAACTTTATTAGTGTAATTTTAAAAAAGAGCACAGAACTGGAGATTTTGATTCATCAGGTCAGTTTTTCTCTATCACAGACCTAACTTCACTGAATCTCAATTTTTTAATCCATAAAAAGAGAGCATAATTGCCATGCTCATAGGGTGGCTGTGAGTTAATAGATGTGAAACCATTTCTAAAAGACATTTTTAAAAGATATGCAAATCCAAGATATTAAGAGATTATTGTATAAAAATGAAACATTGGCCTACCGAACTACAGAAATGATAATTTTATTGCAAATTTTATGTAAATAATCTTTAGATGCTTAGCAGGAAAAGATATAATCTATCTGACTCATTAAGGCCTTTCTTCATGCCAGCCTAAAATAAACTTAATAGCACTTATGTAACTAAAATAATGTAAACTTGACCTTGCTTTTCCTTTTCTTCTTGAACTTTAATATTGTCGTGTTACATGTATCTATAGGACTGAGCCAATTGATGTTATTTTGAAATAATCGGACCATAGGACACGTTTTCTAAGAAGCAGCAATATTGGCAGCTCTCATTTCAATAGTTTAATCTTGTTAAAGAAAACAATACCCTTATGAATCTTGAGCTGGTAGAAAAAGGAAGCTGTCTAAATTCAAACAAAAAGTCCAGTGAATAAAGGTTTATCTTATTTAAAAAAAAAAAAAAAGTAAAAGAAAAGAATGGAGAATACACATCTGTCTTAGTTATGAACTATTTATGTTAATTGTAACTACAAAGAAAAGTACTACTTTTATGATATTACGGTATCTTTTTCAAGGAATTCCAGAACTAATGAAGTGATCCAAAAGCAATTGAATGTGCTCACAGAGTTAAAGTTGCTAATGTGTTTTCTTGCAACTTTAGTTAATAACATCAAAATGTCAATATTTACAAATAATTTTTCAAAGTTGTAAAATGGCTCTATTAAGTTCTATTGTGTTTCAAATGGCATTCTAACTAGATGTTTTTTGTAAGTTGCCTTTATGGTACTAAACTATATGACTCCAAACACTTGGTTGATTTACATACCAGTTGTCTTTTTATAGACACATCAGCGTGTACTTAGAAGTAAGTGAATCTCTTACTTAATCTTTCCTTAAGGTTTATAGAGAAATTGTGAACTTTTTCAGTGGATCACATATATGTTGAAGAGTTGAAAAAAATTTGGTGCCACTCGAGAATAAATATCCATCCATACATCATTCAGTTTGCCCTTTACATACATGTAAAGTGTATTTATGGATGCTTTGGGACTGGGATGGGCAAAGCTTTCTGTAAAGGGACAAATAATATTCTTAACTTTGTGGGCATATGGTCTTAGTTGCATTGCATATCTGCTACTATAGTACAAAAGCAACCACAGCCAATAAGCAAACAAATGGGCCTGACTGTGTTTCAATAAAACTATATTTACAAAAGTAGATGGTGTGCCAGATTTGGCCACAGGCCGTAGTTTGTTAACTCTTGTGCTAGGGGACCACCGACACCAGATTAAAAATTCTTGGAATATGACATACTTGTAATTGTTAGGACTTCATCTATCTGGTATTTGGAAGCCAGTTCTTCCAGAATCAGTATAGCTCATTTTTCAGTTCTTGAGATTGTAGGATGGCCCCCAGTACTTCATTCTATATATACTTAATTATTTTTTTTTGCCTAGAACTGTGGTTACTTAGATCAGGGACTGCATTTCTGCTGTGGTTGAATTGTATCTCCCTGAAATTCATATGATTAATCCCTAACACCCAGTGCATTGATGTTTGGAGATGGGGCCTTTTGGAGTTACTTACATTTCAATGAAGTTATGAGAGTAGGGTCTTCATGATGGGATTTGTGCCCATGTAAGAAGAGACACCAAAGAGCTTGCTCTCACATGTAAAAACACAGTGAGAAGATGGCCATCTACAAGCCCCAATCTTGCCAGCACCCTGATCTCAGACTTCTGGCCTCTAGAACTGTGAGAAAATACATTTCTGTTGTTTAAACCACCCAGTTTATGATATTTTGTTATGAAAGCCTGAGCAGACTAGTCTTTGTTGCTACTGGGTGTAATTTTAGATTATGAGGATGAGGGCTATCTCCTTTGGGATGGCAGAGCAATGAGCTGGGAGGAGGCACAGGTTTCTTGATGATTGCCAGATAATTTACTAGTTATTTCAGGGTTTTTGTACATATAGTCAAATCTATATTTAATTAATAAAGGGGATATTGGTGAGTTCACCTCACTCTCTTTGGTTTATGAAGTTATGTTTATTTGATAAAATCTCCCCAGGCAATTTCTTGAGTATTTATTGTCAGTTTTCATTCTCATGGCTCAATACATTAAAGTTTGTTGTTCATCTCAGGATGGTGATAAAAAACCAGTCTCGAGCCAATGTGATTAGTGCAGCCCTTATTTTGTGTTCTAGTGATATCTGACCACATGGATGATATCATGAATGAAGATTTAAAAATGACAACACTTGCTCATGGTAAAAAGTACATTAAAAATCAGATTCATGAGGGAAAAAATAGAGCATGATACATTTTGACATTAAACAAATATGCATTTAGCACCTACTGAGGGCCAGGTATACTTCAGTGGTAAACAAGACACGACTCTGCTGTTATGGGAGACAGGAAGGGGAAAATGAGAGATTATAAAATTTAGAGATAAGTAAATGAAAAAGGTAATTTTAGGCCATTAAAAATGTACCAAGGTAATATTAGAGAAAGAAATAATAATAATAATAATAATAATAATAATAATAATTCCTTAGGCTAAGTAATCAGAAAATGCCATAGAAGGTCAACATATCAATATACAAAATACAAGCTGGCCTAGATTTAAAAGATATTTTCTCTGTCCTCAAGAATCTCACAATCTAGAGAAAAACACACAAGAAAATAAAGTAGTATAATAAAATTTGGTGAATGATATTATTGAAATGTAAGCTATGGAAACACATATGATGAAGAAACAATAAATTCTGCCAGTATAAGATGCCCCTCTGTCTTCTGTCAATCTATATGTATTAACTTCTTGAAGTGAGTTTTGAAAATAAACGGTAAAATAAAATATGCAATATAATCTTTTAGAATACTAATATAATTAAACTTATTTTTGTAATCCTTTCAACATTTATAATTAATTCATCCTACAAATTAGTGTCTTATGAATGTACTTATCTAAATTTAGTTGCAGATAGAAGATCTATATATTTCAGAAAGATTAAAGGTCATGAAGAAAGTGATAATTATTCAGAAACAGGAAGCAAGATCAGTCTAATGGCATCATACAGTTAGATATATTTTGGGTTTGGAGAATGTTATAAATGTTGAGAAAATCAAGAGATAGATCCTTGTTTGGTTTGGAAGAATTACTGATGGGCCCTAACATGAGAAGAACATAGGTCAAATTCAAATCATGCAAGTGGTTCAATTCTATTTAAAAATATTTATCGAACCCCCAAAACTATTGAGGAATTATTTAATAGTTAGAGATAATAATGACACTATATCTTTAAAATATTCAACATAATGTTAATAACATAGGTTCTTGGATCAAGCACCCTGGGTTGGAACCCAAGTTCTATGTACAAACACTCTGTCAGTTTCCTCATCTTTAAAATCTTTTAAAAAATATTTCTGGCGATTTTAAAGGTTATAGAAGATTTGTAAAAAACAAACAAAGAACCATGTGTAGAAGCTAAGAAACATTCAATAATTATTAGCTAGCTTTACTATAAATAGGAATATATTTCCTTTCAGGGAAGATTCGGGGTTGTATGGGATTCAAAAAATGGGAAAATTGCTTCTGATACGATGCATCAGGAAGGTTTTTGAAGTGGGATTAGAGCTATGCCTGGAAAATAAGTAGCTTTCCAACATATAGAGATGAGTGGGTTGGGTAGAGGGGACAAAATCAGAGAGAGAGGTGGAAAAGCAAGACTTCTTTAGGAATAGGTCAACACTTATAAGGCCTCTAATTCATTCCCTAAAAGTTGACATGCTAAAAGAACAACTGGAGGCAATTTGTATTCACAGAGATATGAGAAATTACTTCTCAGAAAAAGCTGGGTATTTCTAATAAAATATGAAGGATCTGCTAAGGGGAAAGATTAGTGAGACAATAAAAATAAGATGAGATAATTTATGAATACAAAATGACAAAAGAAGAAATAAATGTCAACATGTAAAAATTACTCTCCCTTAAACAACAATGTATTTTTAAATATATTTGAGAAAACGGCACATATACTCATTTTTCCATTTATAAATGATAACGAAATAGGGAGAGTGGTTTAGGAACTCAGATTTGACACATATTGGCAACCATATAAAAATGCAGTTCTTGGTAACTGATAGGGAAACTAGTTTTGGGTTTTGATTCACAATTTATGAGAATATGGAAAATTTAAGCTTGGTTAATGGTAAGAAAAAATGAAATAACCTTTGTCCTACATTCAGCTTTTGCAAGAATCCATTTGTCACCTGGGGAAAAAAATAAGTAAATATATATGTAAAAGCAGGAAGTAATTACCACACACAGATATTTACAGTGTTTAAACACAGAGAGTCTGCATTTTTTATTCACTGTTGCCTTACCAAATTTCCCTTAAAACAAGTTTATTCAGAACAAAATAAAACTATTAAAATCTTAAAATTACCAGACTCAGTTTTACAGAATGAGAAAAGTAGGCATAAATTTTGCTATCAAGATGCTATGCAGTGAGTCATTTTAAATAATGGTTAAAGTTATTTTGTCCATGAAAATCAGGTACTAAGAAGACACTCCATCAATTTACATGACATAATGATAAGAAAGAAATATTTGCATGCCATGCCAGTGGTCCAGTTAGGCAGATACAGGTCATGTTTTTTAATACAAATGCAATGCCCTGATTTACTAACCAATTCACCTATTATTATTTTTTAAACAGAAGCATATTTATCAGTAGATATATTTTAAGTTGTTAAAGCAAAACAGTATCCTGCTGTACAGTTTTGGTCATAACAGTGATCAAGTCTTGTGCAGGATATATATTTTACTTCCTCTTTTGTCTGTTTTTACTAAGGGGCTTTTGGGATTTTGTCTCTAATATAGGACTATTTTCCTTTCACCACCCCATTCATTTCA